>NC_068982.1:94309819-94313295 GCF_001194135.2 Octopus bimaculoides | reverse complement strand
CTTCCGCATTTCGTCCTTCTTAATGTTCTGAGTTAAAATTCTGCCGAAATTCGACATTGCCTTTCAGCATTTATAGGTAAATAAAATAAGTACCAGAGTCCAAGTAATAGATTTAAGCCACAATAATATTGCTGGCCTTGTGTTCAAATTTGAAAGAATTATGGTTATTATTATTATCCAGTAAGAGAGCAGCGCATACCACCAGAGTGACACTGGGGTAGAAATATACGAAGCTTAATATGCCCATCATTGCTACCCGTCTGATAGGGGTACACCAAGCATACGTATCACAACCATATGTGTGCGGCATGATGATCTTGCAGGTGGAGCCCAGTTAGAATTTTCTTCAGGTCGAGTAGCCCATCCCGCTTAAAAGGTTCCTGAATAAAGGTTGTTTTATGGATGATGAACAAAACAACCATGTTTCCAGAGGTGAATTATTCAAACCACAAAGAATTCCTCTCAACACATGGCTATGATGCTCCCCCACTACTTCTGCTCGTGATCAGAGATGCACATATCGTCAGCCACCAAGGGACATGCTCAACTGGTTAAGGTAAAACAACTGACAGGCAAATCTGTGGTGATGAGCAGAATATTTGCTGTAGCCCATCTTTTATATCAAATCAGAACATATACATGATAACACTTCCAATCAGTTAAGATCGGAAGTCATAAGAGCCAATGCCTGGTACTGCTTCAGGTCAATTATTATTATTATTATTATTATTATTATTATTATTATTATTATTAGTAGTAGTAGTAGTAGTAGTAGTAGTAGTAGTAGTAGTAGTAGTAGTAGTAGTATGTTTTGGTTTTGATTTAATTTACACGTGTTGCGCCCAAGTCTCGACCAGAGTTGTCAAAGAACAACAAAGTTTTGCATCAGAGAAGAGATGCCGTGCAATGAAAAATACTGTTGTGTGTGAAAGACATAGACGCCGAGTGAGAAAGTTTGCATTTACAAGGAGAAGCATTTACGTGGAATATGTGAGGCACCCATAAGTATGATCTTTTGTGACTTACTTATTTTAGAGCTGCCAAGCATTTCGTCTACATATTTGCTTGCTCCTCTTGATATCATTCCAAGTGTCCCAGTAATAATAGATGATCTTGTTCTTTTGAGATGCCGTATTCTTCCGACTTGAATCTTTTTTGTTTAGTTTTTTCAAACGCTTTTAGAGAAATAATTTTGTTGACTGGATCTGCAAGTCCACTAAGAAGATAAATTTTTTCAATATCATTTTTTACATTGACATCAGGTCGGTTTGCCTGTATCGTCTGATCAGTTTGAAACTGAAATGTCAATGGATGATAATCTCGGCATTCTGAGTAACTTACAATACCTTGTGTTCCCACCAATTGTTTTTGTGAGAGAGGTTCTATGCGCGGTATATCGAGTAATAATTGTAGTAAGCTGTCTTGTTATGCGTTAGCAAGTATTCTGTCGATTCTAGTCTGGGGTATCCAGAGATTATATGGTCGATTGTCTCTAGAGCTCTGGAGCAAAACAGTTGTACAATTGGCCAAATATTCTGGAGTCGTCTGCGATTCCTTTGTAATTGCATTGCATCAAGTTAGTTTCTTGTATTAATTTATACACATATTGAGCCCATTTATGATCTGATCCATACCAGGTGACTTCCGTTTACTCGATTGCTTTAATGTGAGTCTGATACTACACATATTCGCTCTTCTATAAGCCCAGTTTCTCCTTCTTGTCTACTAATCCATGGGGTATCGCAGCTGTGCTAATTTTTATGTGCCCAAATGTTCCTCCAGAACTGCAATATTTCATGCTCTTGGGTGGGGTCTTCTCCTGTTTTTATGATGCTCTTTCAAATATGCCTATAGAATTTCTATGGATTGTTTTTTGAACATGATGTTATCTTTGAAAAACCTTCATTGTTTTTCGAAGCGGCACTTTTGTTTTATCTTCACTATTTCGGCAAACTGGTGTTCCATCGTCAATTCGTGCTTTTTCGTTATCGTTATCTTCATAGATGGTTTTATATTATGATTTTTGCTTAAGCTTTTCAATGCTTCTATATCAGATCGGAAAGCGTCGATTTGTTTCTTGATTTTTGTTACTTGCCCCGTTGGTCTCTATGGCGATTTTCCACTTTCCTTGTCCAGTTTTACGCCACACATTTTGGTGTAGGCTGTGGCAGCAGCACAGAATACCTAATTCAATGAAGCGATGTGTAGTTTGTTTTCGTTTGTGTTGGATTTAAGGGTTGTGTTTACCTGGCCGATTCTTTTGTCATATTTTATTTATTTATTTATTTATTTTTGCTACTATGAATCTCAGGAAAGTCATTGTATTCTTTCATGTCCATATTTTTTACATCGTTTCATTCATTTATTTATTTGTTCTTCAAGTTATTTCAAGTCCCTACTCTTATCTTACTTTCTCTAAAATCTTGTTAGTCCTTTTATTATATGCATCTGCAATGATTTGACTAGCAAACAGTTTTTGGTTGTTTGTATCGTGTTGTTTACTTCTTCCTGCAAAGATTTTTTCTCCTGTAACTCTGACGTAGGTTTTGTCTGTTAATTTGCTAGCTGTAATGGCTGTGTTGTTTCTTAGATTTAGTTTTACATTTTTGTTTTATTTTGTCGTTTTGAATATTAGTTCACAATCTCGTGTTTTTTTTTTTTTAATTTCATCGTACATTTTCAAGCCTGTTGCTGTTTATGTTAAGTCTCGTGTTAGTATTCTTTCCTTTCTGGATTCTGTGTTTGTTCAGTTTTTGAGACGTATGTTGGAAGATACATAGCGGTGTAGTAAGCCTCAATAACCTGTTTATTATCTCCTCATCACCATTCTTTTGGTTTTAATTGGTACCGGAAGATGTTGGGTATAGAGTTCCTTCAGGACTTGTCCTCTTCTGGGAAACCTCCAGACTCATATTGCTGAAGAGGCTCTAATCAGTAACAAACTTTTCTACCCTTGACTACGTAAAAAAGTAACCCGAAGATAAACAGCGCATGACCGTGCAAGTGGAGATTTGTAATTTTCTCCAGTTTAAGTAGCCCATCACACTCAAAATGTCCCTGCATATGGGTTATTTAAAGATGATAAACGAAATACCCATGTTTCTAATAGTGAATTCTTGAAACCCCAAAGAAGCCATCTCAGCACATGGGTATGGCTGGGGTCGGTATAATCGTTCGGCCCGCTAATTCGAAATTTCTGGCCTTGTACCTATAGTAGAAATGATTCTTCTTCTTATTATTATTATTATTATTATTATTATTATTTATTATTATTATTATTATTATTATTATTATTATTATTATTATTATTATTATTATTATTATTCCGGGCGATTTTCTGCTCGCCCCTTGATAATATTTTCAAATTTGATTCCCAGTTCTAATAAATTTTTATATTTTACGCCTAATTATTTTCTTGTATAATAGTGCTCACTTGCTTAGTAAGTATTGCTTTCATTATTTTATCACAGCCATAA
>NC_068982.1:94307626-94309809 GCF_001194135.2 Octopus bimaculoides | reverse complement strand
GAGAAATGATTTTTCCGATGAGGTGACGAGAGAAGTTTCGGAAAATTCACACGATCTGACTATTTTTCCCTCATAACTTTCAGGAAGATAGGTATCTTTTAATGAAAATTTATACAAATCCCTTTCAAACGGCATAGATTAATATTATAAAGAAGGTTGTGGGGAAAATTTTTCCAGGGGTTTTCCTCATTTTTTTTAAACCACTGCCTTCGAAATGATGGGGTTGTGGGGGGCATCTTTGTATGTAAAAAGCTTTGTAAACTCTTTTTTTACACCCCTTCCCTCATCATCCTACTCCGGACCTATTTTGGCCAATTGTTTTTGCTGTTTTTTTTTTTGCACTTCAAAACCATAAGAAGAGCATCTTCGGTAATTTTTTTTAATTGTTAATATTTTCAGAAGGAAAAAGTGAGTGATTTAAGGGCGATTTGGCTGTTATTACTAGCATATACAAAGACAACCCTCTTCGTTTCTTTATCACTCTCGCGTCTATTGATGTTTTTCAATATTTTCCCCCGTTGATACATTTATATGTTCAAAAAATAAAAGAAAATGTGAGAAATTATAAATTTTTTGCAACCCTACTCCCTGCTCCCAATTGTTTCTGTTTAGAAATTAAAATATTGGTGAACCTGAGAAGTTCATTGCTGGCATTTATCCACAGTGATGTTTTAAAAAATTACGGAGTTGTACTTGCATAGCAAGTAACTTGATCTGAGATCGTGTGCTGAAACAAAAACAATTGCAGCGTAGATGTTTGTAAGCCATTCAAGAGCACACTGAGGTCGCGATTTATCTACCTAAGTATATGAAGGGGAGGGTTGGATTTACGGTTAGTTTTTAGGGTTAAGGTTAGGGCTAATTTTAGAGTTAGTTAGAGTTAGGATGTCATTACACATCCACGCAGCGTATATTTAAAATGTTTTGTACGTAACACCTGTATTCAAGTAGTACCTCTGTATTTAAGTAGTGCCGTTAAGGAAGCTCTGTATTTAAATAGTACCAGTTTCACTTCAACATCAAAATTTCAAGTGTCATAATAGTTTCTTCGTTTTGAAACTACGACCTGTTCACTGACAAAAGTTCGCAAACGTAATGCAGCACGAAGTTTTGTCAGTGAACAGCAAACCCACACACACACACACACACGCACACATATTCATTGCCTTTCATTTGTATGTATATGTATCTATGTATGTGCGCGTGTGTCTCTGTTGAAATCGCTCATGCAACTTGTTTGTGTATATATTGGCTTAGTAGTACAGAGTTTTGGGAGACTGTGAATAAGTTGCATGTTTCGAGTACTTGTGGGTAATTTTTTTCTCCTCGTCTTCTAATAATAATTACCCAACTTTCTAGGCTCTTCTTACAATTATCCCGCGTTCAAAAATTATACGGGTATTTTAAATTTTTTTATTCAATGAATAATAAATTATGTGTACATTAATAGAATAATAAATAATAAATTACATGGCGGTGCCCCAGCATGGCCACAGCTCATGAGCCGAAACTAGATGAAATGAAAAATGAAAAATACATTAATAGAATAAACTGTCGGTTTTCCAAATAGCGAATGGATACATAAAAGTAAAAGTGAATGCAATGAATATTTAAATTTGTTAATTAGGCATAGTGAATGCAATGAATATTTAAATTTGCGAGAAAATAGATTTTAAAAATTCAAGTAACTTCAGAAATCGAAATTATAGGAAATTTCTTAGAACAAGAATTTATAAAAATATTTCCAGACTGTCAGCCCTTTAATAATTGCTTTCTTTTAGTGATTTTAGTAATTGCTACATACCTAATTAATAAGCAGCTTTCTCCGTTATAGTATAGATTATTATTATTCTTATTATTATTGTTATTATTATTGTTATTATTATTATTATTATTATTATTATTATTATTATTATTATTATTATTATTATAATTATCATTATTATCATAGCCTTTGTACAGCTTCTAACACTGGAGATGTACTACAGTATCAGCTGTTCCTACCAGTGAACTAAGGTAACACCTCTTATTTTTCGAGCACCTTCCGGAGTATTCGATCGGTTTCAAGTAGTGTTGTTTTCTGCAAGTGTTCCACCCTTATTGTAGCCCCTATTTGTTCCACGTACTTCTCAAGATATTTGTAATTACTGTGGTAGAAAAAACAATTATACATATATATATAT
>NC_068982.1:94294335-94307389 GCF_001194135.2 Octopus bimaculoides | reverse complement strand
AATACAGTAGGACTTTTGCAACGAAAAGGATGTTTACATTTTCGAATACTCAGGAAGAAAGGAAAGGATAAGTGTTGTAGTTGTAGATATTAAAGGTGATATTTTAAAGCTGATTGCTTGTGTGTTCGAAAGCTCTAGGTATGTAAGTTTCTTCACTTATTTTATTTTATTTGGAGGGAGATTTAAAATATTCACAGGAAATTGTAGATATTCCAGTCTTTGGGAATAGTAGGAGGAAGAGATGTTCACCTCGTTGAATTTTTGAATTTCTGAGTTTCTTTTTCCTTTGGAATTTCATTTTATCTTTAAAAGTTTTGCTGTGTTTTACTGTTTTTGTAGTTATGCAGTACGTGCTTACTTCCTCAAGTTGTTTTCGTGTTGAGATATTAAAGTTTCTAAATTTTTTGAGTTGTTCGTTTGTATGTCCGTTCAGAAAAGACTGTGCCTTTTTTTGCAATAAAAAGGATGTTTACATTTTAGAATTTTCGGGGGAAAAAGACCGGAAAGAAAAGGAAGGTAACATTTTTTCACAGAAAATTATAGATATTAAGGTTATAAAATTTACTGGAGATGATTTATTTTTTGTATGTCCAAACAGAGAAAACTATAGAGTTCTTGGAATAAAGATGATGTTTTCATTTTCGAATACTCAGGGGGAAAGAAAAGGATAGGTATTTTCAGGCGTTGTAAGTTTTAAAGCTGATCGTTTGTGTGTTCGAAAGCTGTAGATATGTAAGTTCCTTAACGTATTTTGAGGGAATTTCAAAATATTCACATGAAACTAGATATTCCAGACTTTTAGAGTTATCTCTCAGTTGTCCTGCTGGGTTGTGTTAGTGTTTCTGTGTCTTCAGCTGCTGACAGGTCAGAGCTGCGAAGAATACGTCCAGCTGCTGTCACGTCCAGCCGACTATTATTATTATTATTATTATTATTATTATTATTATTATTATTATTATTATTATTATTATTATTACTATTATTATTATTATTATTATTATTACTATTTTTCTTCTTTCTTCAAATTTTCTTCCATTTCTCGCCGAGTGTTTTCCGTACACCTAGGGCAGAGAAACTCGTTGTATGCATTCCCAGTTCACACACGCAAATTCACAGGTAAAACATGTATTTAAGAAAAAAAAAAAGTTCATGAATGGATGTTGTTTTCACAGCGATAATGCTCTTCTCAGTACATGAGTCGTTCCAGTTAGCACGATTTTTTGCACTTCCTGTAGGGATGATAAGCCTGGTATCATTTTCAAATAGGTTTCAGTACCTTTTTTCATCATTCCTAGAGATCCTACAATCACTGGTATGGTAGTCGCCTTGAGGTGCCACATTTTTTCAATTTCTATTAGCAAGTCTTTATATTTACTGATCTTGTCAAATTCTTTCGCCGCTATATTATGATCAGAGGGAATACTCATGTCAATTAATAAACACGTCTTCTTTGTCTGATCTTTTATAATATCTGGTTTATTAGCTTTTATAGTCTTGTCAGTATGTACGGGGATCATCATTATTATTATTATTATTATTATTATTATTATTATTATTATTATTATTATTATTATTATTATTATTATTATTATTATTATTATTATTATTATTATTATATGAAAGCTCACAGCTTATTTTGCTGGGTATAGTGGAAAGTGTCAGCTGTCCACATCCAGCAGGTTAAGGTGACACTTGTTTACTGGTCATGCTTCAAGGACCCTGCGAAGAATTCTTGCAGTTCCAAGCAATGCTGATTTTTGTAGGTGTTCTACCTTCACACTTGCACCGATCTTTTTTCAGCCATGCTGGTAGTTGAGTGCTGATACTTCTAATTGCACCATTTACTATTGGTGTCACGTCTACTCACTTCATTGACTACAGCCTTGGTACTTCGTACTTTAAATCGTCACAGTTGTTTTATGTCCTTCTTCTTTCACATTGATCCTGTTTTCATCGAGGCATGCTATATGGATTATCATACATGTTCTTTCTTTTTTATTCACCACATCTGGTTTCCGATGTCTGGTCAGGTGATCGCACTGGATAATTGCATCCACAGTAATTTGCAGTTCTCGTTTTCGGTGACTTCTTATGGAATTTTCTCATACTACATCTTTGCACTTTGAAGGTTGTGATTTCCACAGAGCTCCCAATAGATCATTCTTGCCACATTTTCGTGGCGTCGTTTATATTTGCGATGTGCCAATTTTGGGCATTCGCTAATGATATGCCTTACCGTTTCACCCCTCTCACTAAATATTCTGCATTTGTCGCTATCGGTAGTGTTGCAAGTTCTGCACTTCATATAATTGGTTATTAACGCTTGTTCCTCAGCTGCGCATATGAGTGCTTCTGTCTCTATTTTCAGATTACTCCTCCTCATCCATTGCTACCGGTCCTCTGTATTTGTCTTAGCGTTCACATCTCTTGCAAACTGACCGTACATTTTCTTTTTCTTCCATGACTTTCGCTTTCTTTTGTTCGTTTCTTGTTTAATTTTTTCTTTAGTTACACAATTTTCAGTTTTGATGAGGCCAGTCTTCTTCATGTGTTTCAACAATGGCTCCACGGCATTTTTTATATTCCACCCTAGGCTGTTTTCCTCTGCTTCGATACAATCCTGGCAACTGATTAAACCTATCCCACACTTTCTTGTGGACAAGTACAGTCTATCGGTGTCACTCTTAGGGTGGAAGGTTCCGTGTACTGTCAACATTTTTCTGGTCTTGGTATCCATTTTCTTCACTTCTCTCTTTTGCCATTTTATAATTATCGCTCCATACCAAGTGATGTTACCGCCCACGTATTAACTGCTTGGAATTTATTCTATCCAGTCAATTTTGAGTGCAACACCAACCTTAGTCTTCGGAAATACTCTATCTTCAGTTGTTCTTTCATTATTTTCTTTTCTATTATCTCGTTGTACTCTAGTACACCAAAGTATTTATATCCTTCCGTTTCAGTTTGCTTAATCAAGTCTTTATTCGGTATTTCTATCCCGGTTTAAATGTACCTTGCCTCTTTTGGGGTAGATTACTTCGCACTTCTTGAGTCCAAATTGAATTCTAATATCAGTACTAAAACGGTGGATCGTGTTCACCAAGGAACTCACTTGTGTCTCATCTTTGCCACATAGTTTCAAATCATCCATGAAGAGGAGGTGGTTGATTATTTGGGATTTTTTCTTTAGTTAGTACCCCAGATTTATTTTTCTGAGTACCAATGTCATGTCAAGGGTATCTATTATTATTATTATTATTATTATTATTATTATTATTATTATTATTATTATTATTATTATTATTATTATCATCATCATGGTTTCTTTTCATTATAACTTTATTTCAGCTGCCTTACTACCGGGCATCCTCCGGAGGCCAAGAGTAGCAAAGGTATTTTTGTTTTGCTATGTATGCTAAAATATCACCACATTTATTCCATTTTAGATGGAAAGAGTTTTCCATAGTATATGGGCTGTACCCATCAAGGTTATCTTTTGTAGTTCATGGAGATTGGAGCTATCATCATCATCAATATTATTATTATTATTATTATTATCATTATTATTATTATTATTATTATTATTATTATTATTATTATTATTGTTGTTGTTGTTGTTATTATTATTATTATTATTTCTGTTGTTATTATTTGCAGTATCCTGGATGAAAACAGGTATAACCGTGCAATCAGAAATAAGTAATACCAAAAGGAATTTTTGAGAAAATATTATTGTAACTTATTTTCTCCCAAAATAATTTTTAAAATGAATACATCCGACCAAGACATATTCGAAGAAACCCCAAAATCTATAAGGATTACTGAGCATTCCCATTCCTCAACAAATAGGATTCCAAAACCGCCTCGACCTCTTCCTAGAAATGATAGTTGTTCGCCAAGAGTTCCGACCGAAAGGTTGGGTCGAGTGAACCAGATATGCAAGCAATTAGAGTCGAGACCTATTGCTGATACTGTCGAACTTCGAAATGGGAAAGTATCTCATCGAATATTTGCGTCAAATTTGGGGGTCAACAAAATCAAATGTAAAAATAACGGCTCACCACGATCGCCGCACAGAAAGACTGTATCGACTGCATTGAAGGATAATAGTGAAGGACAGAAAGAAGCTCAAAAAGTTGTTAATGATACTGCATTACATAATTACATAAAGGAAAATGAAGATGAGGTAGGGGACGATGACAAGAAGAACGGGGAAGAAGAGAACAAGGAAGAACCGGAGCAGGACCAAGAGCAGGAAAAGAAGGACGGCGTGATTGCGGAAGAGGAAAGCGAAACAATTGCCTCGGAGTATAGAAAGTTCAATAGTAAGTTCAGATTTTTTTCTCTTTCAACCAATATAAAATTTTTATGCTTAAATTCACCTTTCGTTTTATCAATTCAGTCAATGTTTTAATAGTCTTTTCCTTAACTATTTGGTTTTTGTCTCTTTTGTTTCTTGGTATATTTGTCTACCAAGCAGTGAAATCCCTTTGTCACACGAAATCATGGATCTTCTCTCGAAATGTCTTGCCTAAATATCTATTGGCAGAACAGAGTTTGCTACTGCGAACTGGCAGAAACGTTAGCACGCCAGGCGAAATGCTTAGTGGTATTTCGTCTGCCGTTACGTTCTGAGTTCAAATTCCGCTGGGGTCGACTTTGCCTTTCATCCTTTCGGGGTCGATAAATTAAGTACCAGTTACGCACTGGGGTCGACGTAATCGACTTAATCCATTTGTTTGTCCTTGTTTGCCCCCTCTATGTTTAGCCCCTTGTGGGCAATAAAGAAATAAGAACAGAGTTTGCTACTTCTAACAAGAAATATGGAAAGTGTCAAGAAATAACATATATTGTTTCAAGTATTTATTTTATGCTATAATACTTTTAATAAAATATTTCTTACATCGAATTAGTAATTTGGGTAGATAACAACAATGAAACGAGATATGACATATCTACATGTCCCATGAAGATTATTTGAAAGAGTTAAGCAGTTTTAAAAGAGAATCAGAAGTTAACCAAAGATATTTTTTCCGAATATAACACAGCACATCTATACAAACAGCAACTACATTTTTTGTTTTTCATTTTTCTTTTCTTTATAATGGCAATACATCTGAGATTATGGTATCTTATTTCCCCCTAAAATAGTTTTTAAATGAATACATCCGACAATGACGTAATGAGAAATAAAAATTGTCATAGTGGATTTCATGCTTCTTTCAGATATTAGATGCATTATATGAATCGAAGTTTTTCCTGCAAAATATTGTATCTGGACGGTAGATTTAGCTCTCTGACAAATTCTTTCATAATGGACAGTTTGAATACTAAAGGTTGAATTTGGAATCAAACCAGTGATGTCAATAGAGTTGTGAACATCGTAAAATAATTATAGGTTCGTGCTGTCTTGAATCATATAATCGATTTAATTATGGGGAAATTAGGGAAATGATGAAATAATTCTAACAAAGAACGAGAAACATACCAAAGATATACCAAACATACCAAAGACATTTTTCCAAAGAGCATAACAGAATTTATACACCCCCAGCAACTATTTTTTATCTTTTACTTGTTTCAGTCATTATACTACAGCCATACTGGGGCATTGCCTTGAAGAATTTTTAGTCGAATAAATTGACCTCAGTATTTTTTAAGCCTAATATTAATTCTATCGTCTACGATATAATAACAGTACTAATACAGTGTTGCTATTTTCTTCTAAACAGCCAGATACCTGAGATTTTAGAATGGAAAATAAAAGGTGTGTATGTCACGCTTTTCCTTAGGCATTAGAATCATTATATAAACCGAAATTCTTCCAGCAAAATATTGGGTCTGGAAGGTAGAATAGACTTTCTATATCATTTTTCTACAATGGATGGCGCAGGCATAGTTGTGTCGTAAGAATTTTGTTTCACAGCCATATGGTTCCGGGTTCAACCTCACACTTGTGACTGAATTTGTATGTGTCTTTTACGTTCGATAGAAGGATACACTTGTGAGTGAATTTTGTAGATGGAAACTAAGTAGCCCGTTGTATATATATATATATATATATATATATATATATATATATATGCTTGTGTGAGCGTGTGTGTATCAACGTGTGTGCGTCTTTCTGTTTATTTGTCCCACCCACTGCTTGACAACCGGTGTTGGTTTGTTTACATCCCTGTAACCTAGTGGTTCGGCAATTGACACGGTAGAATAAGCCCCAGGCTTAAAAAGGAAAATAAGTTTTGTGCTCGAATCGTTCGACAAAAATTTCTTAAGGCGGTTCCCCAGTATAACCACAGCGTAATGACTGAAACAAGTAAATGTTAGAAAATAATTATAAAGTCTAGATTCGGAAATAAACCAACTTTATCGATAAACTGGTGACAACCATAAGACTAATTATAGGTTTCTGCTAATTCCAATCATAAATTCCATGTAATTTTGAAATTATATCAGGTTGAGTAAAACGTAAGCAACGTTTTGAAACATGAAATTCACCTCAATGCGGAAATTTTAGTCACCAAAGTACCGTTATCATCAACCAATGGGCTACAATTTTGTTTATTCCGGTAGCATCAAGATCTGGAGTTCTGGAGTTGTTGAACTCTTTGAACGAACTTTCAGCATCGGTTTGATTCTTGAACTCCTTCACTCGCAGGAAACCATCAAGATGCTTGAATAAATGGTCGTCAGTTGGAGAAACATCTGGGGAATGAGCTGGGTGGGAAGAACTTCGTAGCCAAGTTCCCCCCACTAATGGGGCGTGGAATGATTGGCTCTCTTCTGTTGACCAGTCTGGGACGGAGGAGTAGCAGATTTTCATTCATTTTGGCTATTTCATGGCAATATTTTTCTGTAGTAATGGCTTTTCCGGGTTTTAAGAAGTTATAGTTGATAATTCCAGCAGTACAATACCAAACAGTCTCCATTAAGCTTCTTTTTGAAGAGCTCGGGATTAGGGAAGATTTTTGGTGCTTCATTTTGGTCCAACCACTGCGAATTTATTATTGTACAGAATCCACTTTTCATCGCAGGTTACAATACGATCGAGAAATGGATCGGTCTGATTATGGAGAAGAAACGACGCGCAAATTTAATATTTGCGAATTTTCTAATTTTCATTCAAATTGTGTGGTACCCATTTGCATTATCAGACAATTTCAAAAAAATGTTTAAAAAATATTCTTCGTAGTCCAAATCGTTGCTTACTTTCCACTCAACCTGACAGAATGCTAGAGGGCGATTGCACATTTTTCATTCCACTCTTTTTGATTTTCCGATCGCATGCAACTGGTTGCAGGCAGATTTCAGGCTAATTTGAAGTTCTTTTCCCAGTTCTCGAGTGGTTTTATGTGGATCTTTCTCAATGACGGCCTTTAATTCACCGTCATCGATGACAGATGGGCGTCCGCTACGCTCACGATCTTCAAGACTCAGGTCTCCATTGCGAAATCATTTAAACCATTTTCGAGCTGATCACCCATTGGTCATTTCCTCATTAAATCTTTCGTTGATATCGCGACCAGTTTCAGCTGCTTTACGTCCTTTTTTGAAGTTGAATAACAAAGTTGCTCGAATACTGCACTTTGACATTCCATTTCAGATGACTGTAACAGCAGTGAAAAAAATATCGATAACTTATTGATGCATTTGAGCACGTTTATGTTTGTATTATCAGACAATTGCGAAAATATTATTTTAAAATTCAGAACTCTGCAAAAACCCCCTACAAATTTTTCATGGTCCAAAGCGTTGCTTACTTTTTACTCAACCTGATAGAATGCTAGAGGCTACTGCGCATTTTTCATTCCATTCTTCTAAATATTTTCCAGCTTGCGTTTCAAGAATGAATGAATAATGATAATATCAAAAAATAGGACACAGCATTTCCATACAGAGGCGAATTACACTTTTTCGTATCTGGTTTACATTATCAATCACATTTTACATACCGAATAAATGAGCTTTCCGAATCTTAGATAGATAGATAGATACATACATACATGCATACATACATACATACATACATACATACATACGTGTGTGTGTGTGTGTGTGTGTGTGTGTGTGTGTGTGTGTGTGTGTGTGTGTGTGTGTGTGTGTGTGTGTGTGTGTGTGTGTGTGTGTGTGTGTGTGTGTGTGTGTGTGTGTGTGTGTGTGTATACATACGTATGTATGTATTTATTAGGTTTATTAAGTCGATGTTATCCCACTGTATGCTAACAGTACTTCAATTCCATTTTCACATTATCTGTAGATTTTCTATAGAATTCAGAGCGGTCAATTTCAGTTACGTTTTGTAAACATGTACAGCAATATAAACAATATGATAGAAGATATCATATGTATATTATATATTCTAGCTGAATTTGAGTATTTTACTTATAGTTTCATTCACTTTGTCCCGAAAATTTCGCTACTGATATCACCAAACAGTTCATGAAATCACCATGAAGTAAACTACTTATCGATTTTAATCTAATGAAAACCGTGACGCGCATTATGTATTTTTTCATGGAATGCGACTAGGCGTGCCTCTCTAATCATTTCACTAAAGTTTTAATGGTAATCAGCAGCTACGGTTTGCTTGAAAACTTGAATGCATAGTGATTTGTATTTCTTCTCATTGTATTTATTTAAACATTTTATTGTGTATATTCACGATATACCCTTTGGCTAAGTATGTCTACTTCTCATATAATATTGAATCATTGACAAAAGACTGTTATGATAAGCCGTAGGTGTTGGATAGTTTAGTTTTTCTTGCGCATTGAGGGCACAATTTAGAATTGTTATCGGTCATTTAGATAATTTCTTGTTATTCTTCCAACACAAATGAGAAAAATATTATTTCTTTGTTTTTGTTTTTAATGGTTAACGGAAAATACCAAGTTATATGATATTGTTAATGATTTTTTTTTTCTATTAACTTCATATATGTGTCTTCGAATTAGTTGTTATTCTAATATTGATTAGACGGCAGAAATGGTAGACGAACTGAATGAAAGCAAAATTAACAGTACTAATCTATTTGCGTTCTTTGTTCAAATCTCTCCTGGATGTCTGCTTTCATCATTCAGGGGTCGATGAACGATATTATTTATTTCAAAAGAACGAAAAAAATAATGGAATTGGTTCAGTTACCCGAACACCACGACAGGCTTAAGGCAAGTAAAAGAAAATCGATATTTCATTGTATGGAGTTAGTTTAGTCGGGAAGATTCCCCTCAAGTAGCTGAAATATAAACATTTCACATTTTGTTGTCAGTGCTGCTGACTTTTGATACATAATTTCTATGGCTATAAATATGCAAACGTATAACATGAAGTAAAATTCAGTCGGATCATTATATAGTTGATCACGCTTTTATTAGACTGCTTGTATGCTGAGATCAAAGGGTTTCACTAACTATTAGAAGGCAATAAGCAGTACCGTTAATTTGCCATTAAGTGTATAACACGTGGTCTCATGATCTGACAGACATATAAAACAAAAGTCTGTCAGATTAAGCATGGTGTTTCTGATAATCATATTAGTATTGATGTCTTCTCATCAGTGCTTTACAGTGTCATGGCATATCACATTGGCCCCTTCCCGGGGTTAACGGAGTGTAACTAAATACCAGTAATGTGCTTTAATCGGGGTGCAGTACATTACCGGTATTTTGTCTTAATGAATCACTTCAGTTGGATATAGGTAGTATGTTAAAATAAAGTCCACTGTCGACCTTTTTTTTTCCTTTTTGTCTTTTTAGTTACCACTGATTTTTACTTATTTCCACTTGGGGAAACCGTGATATAATATATTCCTACACAGACACAAGAAAAAACAACATCAGGAAATCTAAAGTATTCTCAACACTCCTCGATAACCTTTTTCAAGATGTCCTTCTAAAGAACGTGATGACACATAAAAATTTATTGAAGGAAGCAGGTCATTGGCTACTAACGCTTTATCAATAATGCAAATGTTATTTATCTTAGTTATGCTTTAATCCCAGGTGATGAATGAAATAATGGCTAGAAAACAAAATTAGTAAAACAGACACAAAGAAAAGGTATAATTCTATGATGGGTCAGAATCTAATAGGGTAAGTTAACGATTTGCAGCCATGTTTGAATACCTTTATATTAAGGTTGAATAAATAAACTAAGTATCATATCGTTGTCATTTACTCTGTATAGAGACGGAATCCAAATGAGGAGAGACAAGTATTGAATACTGTCGACTCAGGTAGGAATTGAATTAATAAACTGGAAAAGTACTATTTACTTTATATGATGGTGAAACGAAGAGAACTAATTATCAAATAATAGAATATTTATTTTGAATAACTATTATTTAGTGTTTAACTCTATTTGTCTTAGAATAGGTAACAAATGAGTTATTAAGCTTATACTTTTCTCAGGAAAAACTAATGACATACACTATATGAAATAGCACCAAAACAGACTCGAAAGCTAAGATATAAACACATCTACTTAGTGGCTTAAATATATACTTAGTGATATTTGCTTTGAACAAAATATCCAAAATATTTTCAGCAACATTGAGTATGAATCTACTGAGACTTACTTCACTGCAGTAACAATATCACTTGGCACATTAAGATATTATTATTCGTTACTTGAAATAAGACACTCTCAGGGGGTAGACATTGTTTCCATTCTAGGTAAAAATTATTATAACTCAGTACATGTATGATTTATTAGTTTTTTAACATAGGCTCAGGTGTGACGGTTTGGTAAGATGTCTGATTCGTAACCACATCGCTCCGGATTTTGTCTCACTGTGTGACATCCTGGACAAGTGTCTTCTACAGCCTCGGGACAATCAAAGCTTTGTGAGTGCATTTGGTAGACGGAAACGGAAAGAAATACGTCCTACACACACATACACACACACACACATACATACATATATATATATATATATGTGTGTGTATGAATCTTTGTGTCTGTGTTTACCCCCTGACCATTTGACAACCGGTGATGGTCTGTTTATGCCAAGAAAACCGACAGAATAGGTACCAGGCTTTAAAAAGTAAATAAATACTGGAGTCAATTCATTCAACTAAAACATTCTTCAAGGTGGTGCCCCAGCATGGCTGCAGTCTAATGACTGAAACAAGTAAATGATAAACGATAAAAAGACAGCAGAAAATCTAGCCTTTTCACAATTTCGTTACAGTGGAAAGGTTAGATTTTTTTCTTCTTTTCTGTATGCCAATTTGATCCACCTTTCGATTGCTTATACACATTAGTTTTCGAAGCAAGCCATCACTGCTTTCCTCATATCTTACTGTTTATTATACCATTTATACTAGTCATCGGTCAGATAATTATATGCGATCTATTTTCATTATACTTGAGTCAATTTTAATCTTTGAGAGAAAATTCAACACCCTTAGAACTCACCAACCACATTTCTTTTTTACATTTTACGTCATTCAGTCCTTAGACTGCGGCCATGTTGGGGTACCAATTTGTAGTTGAATGAATTGACCCCATTTCTCTTTATTTTGTATACTGAATAGAGTTTTTGAAATGTTTCACAGTTGATTTAATATTCATCATATCTTTACAGAATTGTCTCCCTTTCAGCAAAATCTAACTAGGTTATCAAGGTAAGAGAACAGCTATGTATGTGTTTTGTAGTTATTTTTGTGTGTACGTGTGTGAGTATTGTGTGTAAGTGTTTGCGTATTTCCGTGGATGAAATTCTATGTAAGCATTTTGCAGTTATTTGTGTGTGTGTGTGTGTGTGTGTGTGTGTGTGTGTGTGTGTGTGTGTGTGTGTGTGTGTCTGTGTCTGTGTATGTGAATGAAAGTGTCTGTGCAATTTTGCGCGTACATGCATATATGCATGTGTACATATGAACACACTTTAAAACTAATCATGTAGTTATAGATTTGTATTCTATTATCAGCTTATATATATGTGTGTGTGTGTGTGCGTGCGTGTGTGTGTGTGTGTGTGTGTGTGTGTGTGTGTGTGTGTGTGTCTTAGATATTTCTTTGCACTGAAAAATAACGTTCAGCAATGCAATTTCAAAATCTACTACGAAAGAATTTCAATTCACCTACTTCACTAATACTCTTGAAAAGGCGTAAACGCCTCAGAATCTTGCTTCCCATCGAATACAAAGTCGATGCTTTGTGACTATTTAAGAAATCAATAGATTACTTAATTCACCATGCCTATATTTTCGATATTTTTCGGAATCCGCATTTGCTTTTTAATGATTGTCAATGAGTAACACTTTCTTTAGCAACAACACGTTTTTAGAATTCATTTGTTGAGAATTGATCTAAATTCCTGTCTTCTCCACATTTATGTTGAACTAGATCTAATACACATGTGGGATTTCTTTCGTTTATAGTTCTTTAATTAACAAAGCAATCACATAAATTACCAATTTAACCACTAATTAAGCAATCACTCAATCTTTTAAGTATTTTTCAACACGACAATTTAGGTAGAGACACTGAACATTTCTTATAAGATAATTACTAACAATACGAGGGGTATAACTTACGTTTCATTTACTACGGTATCCAAACGAAAAATACAATCACTCAGTTTTGTTCTAAAGTCTCATATACTCGTATAGACGTGAAGTATGGAACAAAACAACTTGTCGATTGGAGAGGAAGGATTTGAGGGAGGATTTGTTCGAGCCTAGTCTGATATCTACACTGAAATTTAAGTTACTTTCCTCGAGTAGTAAATAATTATTGATTGAAATGTACCCGTGTATTTTGTTTACTGTGGATTGTTTTTGGTGTTTTTACAGAGCGTTATTCAGTATCGCTAAAATTCTGTGAGTAATGTTGTTCTTTGATTCTGATAATGATGAGTTAAGCAAAGTCAGTGAGTAGATCCCTACCATTACAGGTAGAGTACCGTTTATCCTGATACATTTTATTCACTGTTGGAGCTTTCAACGAACTCCCATACTCAGTAGTGTGCTTAAGACTATGCTATTGCCAAATTTCTGGTAAAGTGAAACATAAAAAGTATATATATATATATTATATATATATATAT
>NC_068982.1:94290380-94294159 GCF_001194135.2 Octopus bimaculoides | reverse complement strand
ATATATATATATATATAAGCATTTTTGCTTGTTGAAAAATAAATGTAATACCAAAAACTCCATTCTTACAAGTATTATATTATACTTTTCAACTTATTTATTACACTTTCGGTTTGTATGAGTGGTTTCCTTTAAAGAAAATTAACCACTTGTATACACTCTGTTAGCCAGTATTCGCAGAAGTGCTGACTGTGGATGCAGCTCGGATTTGATAATCCCCTTGCATTTTCAATATATATGGAGAATGTATCATATACGTATGTGTGTATGTCTATTTCATTTTGTATTTGTAGCCTACACATTTATTTGTATTCTGTTAGAATACATTCATTTCCTGAAACATGTAGCTAGTAATTTATTTATACACGATGTATGCTTTTATATTCGTAAACATTATGCTACTGTGGTTTGAACTCCGGTTAATTTTTTTTCTAATGTATTACTTTGATAGCTATAAGCATTTCCTTCTATTATTTACTATCGTATTCGTCTTCTTTATTCTATTCTTAACCATGATGTCTATTTCCTTATCACTTTAAATATTCCGACAAATATCCTTCGAACAGTAACATGCCTAGTCACTTGGCATTAAGTTTTATTCATCACATCTGCATCACAGCTCTTCTAGTTTTTGAAATGTTTCTTTTAAATACTTCAGGTGTATTTATACCAATAGACTTATTGAAGCCGGCCAGTAAATATATATTCACTTTTCATTTGCAAGCTTTGTTGTCATTGCTTGGCAACCATCTAATTAAGTGTTGTTCTTTACGAATTTTTCAAACACTATCAGTTTTTGTTTTCACTCTCATTCTAGTGACAAACATTCTTACTCTATTTTTTATATCGATTTATATCTCTAAAGAATATTCTATATGAACTTGTGATCAGAAAATATACTACTTTTATTTTTTATATCAGCAGTTCATTATCAGTTTTACTTTTAATTCACTTATCATTCGTCTTCTCACGTTTATATGCGTCTTCCTCATCTTGTGAAGATCTAATCTCCCTTTCAAATTCTCATCAACCACATTCCCACATATGCTAAATTCCTCTCAAAAGAATAGCTTACCTCCTTTCATTATTCTCAGTCACATTTGTAGAACACGAAGCCTGCACTTATGCTCCATAATCTAATAAACACACCATTTCTTATCATATTTTACACTTCATACTACTACTACTACTACTAATAATAATAATAATAATAATAATAATAATAATAATAATAATAATAATAATAATAATCCATTCTACTATAAGCACAAAGCCTGGAAATCGATGGTAGACGGATAGTAGATCTCATTAACCCCACTGTTTCACAGGAACTTAATTCATCAACCCCAGTGTTTTACTGGTACTTAATTTATCGACCCCGAAACGAAAGGCAAAGTCGACTTCGGTATAATAATAATAATAATAATAATAATAATAATAATAATAATAATAATAATAATAATGTTTTCTTTATTAACCACTAAGGGTTCACAAAAAACACTGGGGATGTTAAAAGGCAATGTGATTATATAAAATACGGTGTGTAAACAGTGACAACGATAATATAAATTTCAACAATGAAAAACTCTATAAAAGTGGGAGACTTACCAGGGCTGATCATGAAAACTCTACAAAACCACGGAGGCCCTGGCCACTAGGAGAAGTGCCCTCTTTTTGTCGTCTAAAGGCCTATGCTTTGAGGAAGCCCGGTCATTGGGACCATTCTTTCCACTTTCACCCACGTTTCTACCCTCACTTTCCGTTTCAAGTGAAACTTGAAACAGTTAATGAGAGGTTGGTCAAAGAGGAAAAGTACCTGCTTTCAGCCTTTTTAATCTGGTCCATCTCACAATCTCTTTTGCTACGAGACAGAAACACTGCCTGCCCTTCCCGGCCAAAGAAAGGCGGCTAGACAACCTTCACAATGCACTCAGCCGATAGCCGGATCCGTCCTACACGTGATAGCAGATAAACCTACAAATCAGCAATACACGGGCACTGACTGAAAGTGTTCAGAACAGTTTTGTCGCTCTATGAGCATCTTTAGCAAGCCTGACTGATGATACTTCCGTGCCTGTAGAATTTATCCCGAACCGGCAATGCCACTCTCTTCAGTTCAAGCATTACCGGAAATTACTCATACGCTCCGAGAGTCGTCGAGAACAAACCAGCCATTTGATTCTCGTCGACACCCAGAGTCTCCCAGAGGACGTCATCGCACTTGCCCGCCGCTAACACTCTATAGAATGCTAAAATTGAACATCCACTAATCGCATTGCTCGACTGAAAGAGGGTTGTGAGCGCTTGACGAAACTCTAGGTGCTAGGCGCCCTTCTCACTGCCAAGAAAGCGCTGGAGATGTCGTAGCGTCAGCTCAACTCTACGCATC
The DNA here is from genome assembly GCF_001194135.2 of Octopus bimaculoides. Classification (NCBI taxonomy): domain Eukaryota; kingdom Metazoa; phylum Mollusca; class Cephalopoda; order Octopoda; family Octopodidae; genus Octopus; species Octopus bimaculoides. The sequence goes on along the minus strand of NC_068982.1, from coordinate 94,291,770 downwards.
AGCAGCCACAGTATGCCCAGTCCTCCACCAAGCGTCCCACGACGTTATTGGATGGCATGGACCTACATCTCCAGTTGCCGAGCTGCAAGTCCACAGACAGTTTTTGACCAATTTTTGCTCCTGTCACCACCTCATATTCTCCTACGGCAATGCCGACCAAGTCGATGTGCCGAATGTTTGATACTATGACGGTGGCGTCGTCTGCATTTGCCGACACGGTTGTCCTACGCCCTAGTTCGCGCGGGATGCCTCTCAACGCTTTCATGTCTGCAGTATACCACACAATCTGAAAGAACATCTGAAAACCTTAGAAATACCCTACAATCCAGATGTTTTGCAAACGTCTGCATTATTTGGAACTGCATGCATATTGCGTAAAGTACTGTCTGTTTGAGGTGATTGTTGTGACTTGACAAACAGTACAAACCCCCGGTAGATAATATCTTCAATCAGCAACCTCACGATATTGTATATTGTGTGATGTCTAAAATAATAATAATAATAATAATAATAATAATAATAATAATAATAAATAATAATAATAATAATAATAATAATAATAATAATAATAATAATAATAAAAAATAATAATAATAATAATAATAATGATAATAACCCTTTCTATTATAGGCACAATCTTCCACGGGTTCTTATTTTATCGATCTCGAAAGGAGTGAAAGGCAAAGCCGACCTCGGCAGAATTTCAACTCAGAACGTAGTGACGGGCAAAATACCGCTATGCATTTCGTGTCAGCGTGCTAATATTTCTGCCAGCACACCGCCTTAACGATAATAATACGGATTTCTCTTATTGGCCTCAAGGGCCCAAGACATGGAGTGCAATATCGAAGGACGAGTTACAGTACAAAATAAGTCGCAAAAACTACAAAAACATGTGGGGTTAACATCAATCAAGAGGACATACTACCACATTAAAGGATATAACAGAGGATATATAATAGAAAGTATAGAAATAAATAAATAAATAAATAAATAAATAGTATCTCCACTTTGGGTAATCCTGGGTAAACTCTTCACAAAAAACCCGGCTTACCCTGCCATGTTCAAGGCATGAGAAAGTGCCCTCTTCCAGTTTCTTTCCTCCCGCTAAGAAAAGCATATTCAGAGTAGATCAATTCAGTCTCACGTTATTTTCCACTTATATATTCATATTTTTTCATGAGTCCTTCATACATAAATATTTTTTAATTGCTGTTTTCCCTAAATTTGTTGATATCTATATATTTTCCTATATTCATTAAAAATATATACATATATAAGTGTATGTACAGCTATGTGTATATAAACGAACACACATATATACGGATGTATATCAACATATATGCATGTATATACGTGTGTATATATATATATATATATATATATATAT
>NC_068982.1:94285645-94290008 GCF_001194135.2 Octopus bimaculoides | reverse complement strand
AGCTGGCGAAAATGAGTAATCCTCTGACGGAGAGGCGTCATGTCCAGGTGGGGAGTAAATGTACCATGGAAACCGGGAAACCAGCCCCAACGAGTCGGTATAACTCAAGAAGGAATTTTACCTTTATACGCACATGTATGTATACATGTGTGTGTATGTGTGTGTGTGTGTGTGTGTGTGTGTGTGTGTGTGTGTGTTATTGAATAAAAGTTTGACTAAGCTCCATGCAACTTAAAGTTTCGTAGGTTCATAAAACGAACCTGTCAGATACCTAACGAAGAGTAAACGGAAATGAGAGAAATTGTTATCGTCAATAGCTGCCGAATTATTTTTGCGAGATCGTAGCTTCCAATTCCAAAGTGGCTGCACTTCATTTCATGTTGCTTCAGTCGGTTCAGGTGTAAAAGGGTGGTAACTCAGCGACGAACTGGCGTTCCGTTCAGAGAGGATATTGTCCGGCCAGTTTAGGCAGCGTGATGACATCATTTGAAAGCTAAAATGCAAAGTGTGCAGGGGATTGGAAACATTATTTTAGCAGAGAGTAACATTAAAAAATCATTTGAAAAAGAGAGGATAAATATCCATTCTATGAAGAAAGGAAAAGAAATAGATATACGAGAGTATTATATTGTGGTTCTCTTTATTTTTATACCTTTCATGCTGCTTGATCTGTATTTACTGTTTATTTGTTCCTCTAAAATCAAATACTAAACCTTGTATTTGAGCTAGAGTTATATTTACATATTTCGTGCTTATTAACACATTGTTTATTAATCCTCTTTTTATAAATATCATTTCTTCAAGTTAAGATGTGCCAACAATTGAACTTCTTTTAGCACTATAAATATCATAGTAAACCGGCAGTTGTTGCCTTCTTGTGTTAAATGAGTTACAATGGATATCATTAAATTGTATAACAGCTAACTTTTGTCTATTTCATTCATTTGTTTATTTTACACATTTTTATACTTACATGCATTTTGTATTTACTTTGATTTGAATTCTCTAACTTGCTTTACCTAATTATTATTATTTGCACTCCTTAGTCTGTTTCTCTTTCCTATCACCAATATATAGTTTTTATCCTTAGTGACGTCACTGTTTAATTCAATTTTTAATTTAATCAAACAGTTAGAGTACGATTGTTCATCAGCTATACATATTACAATATTTCAACAAATATTTCGATTAACGGCGATAAAATATATTAGCACTGAACGGATATTTGATATTAAATTTCTGTGAAACGAGCAAGTGAGGTTTTATTCAATAAAAGAATCATAGACATTATTATTCTTAGCATTAAGCAAAATTAACGTGCAAGTGACTGAGCACTCCACAGACACGTGTGCCCTTAACGTAGTTCTCGGGGAAATTCAGCGTAACAAGGCTGACCCATCGAATTACAGGCACAACAAAGAAAGAGAAAGTTGTGGTGAAAGAGTACAGCAGAGTTCGCCACCATCCCCTGCGAGAGGTCCACGTGGAGCTTTAGATGTTTTCACTCAATAAACACTCACAACGCCCGGTCTGGGAATCGAAACCGCGATCCTATAACTACGAGTCGGCTGCCCTAACCACTGGGCCATTACGCCTCCGCACTAGTTGCTTTAATAGTATAAGTAATAAACTTTGATATGGTTTTTTTCAGCTTCGAATTGAATTTTATCCTATGATTTAAAAAAATCGTTACTCCAAAAATCTGTTTTCGCCAAAAGCTATGCTTCAATCAGTAAATCAGATACAAAAATAATCACACATGCATGGCAATTGCTTTCTTTTGATAATGACCTGTTGTAAAGAAGTTTGATGCTAATTCTTTTAATATAGCAATGATTAGCCTAGATTTTGCGAAAACCTGTGAGCGTCTTGGTTTTTGTTTTTACTATTTACTATGAAATAATTATACAGCCTCCTATAATTATACTGTGACACGATCTAATCAAAGCAAAAAAATTCCTATCATTAATCTGCATATTCAATGGTTTGTATTTCACATATATAAGTCAAGTTGTACGATTTCTTTACAGTTTAAAAACTCTTTATGGTTTAAAAAACTCAGAGTCGAAGTTCATAAAGTTTCAGCTTAATATCTTTGGGAACGTGAGTGTGTGCTAATGCCTATACGTATAGTATTAGCTAAAACATAGGATATCGATCATGTTAACCATTTAAAACACACAAAAACATTTAAATTCACTTTGAATTAATTGCAATAGGCCAGCATTTGTATCACATTATTGCAAACTGATCACTGACGCAGTAGTGCTACAACTGTTTGAAAAATAGTTAATAGTAAGTTCTTATATACTTTAGGTGATTTTTTTTCTTCCTCATTGAACTTACCGTCAAACGTTGCATTCAAGTTGACTGGCATTTGACTTCTTAATATCGGTCGTCGTTAGTCATCTGCATTATTTCTCTTCTCTTCACTGTTTATGACTATATAAGCATTTATCATTGTCACTGTTCCGTCTTCTTTTTCTTTTCCCTTTCATTTGTTCTTTCTCGCCTTTTTTCTTCTCATTTCTTTCTTTCTCATCATTGTCATGGCACATAGATGGTTAGTTTTTAAGCATACATCGTCTCGCATGCATTTTTGGTATTTTATGTGGAAGAACCCTACAAATATTAGGTTCTAGTTGTTTAGGTTAAATTATATTTGAAGCGTGCGAAGTAAACAGAAGAGGATCAAATGCCAATATAGAAATAACATCGACAGACTCACACATTTATATACACAAACATATATGGAACCATATCCGCATATACAAACACACCTTCGCACGCACAAGCACATACAAACACACGTGTGTGTGGGTGTGGGTGTGTGTGTGTGTGTGTGTGTGCGTGTGTGTGTGCGTGTGTGTGATTTTTTTACTTTTTGTGAGTGGCGCATTGGGTGGCACATTGAATTTTATCCTTCGATAACATAATGGTGTTAGCCTCTTTAAGCTTACATTTGACCTTGCATTTGGATTTTCTATGCTTACAAAGTCAATCATCTTCCTTCGCTTTATATTAGAAGAATGTGCAAATATACTATCTATGCCGAGTTTATTGATTGAGATATTGCAAGAATCATATGTTCACTGATTACAGGATAGAGAAAAATGAAGGCGTCATTAAAAAAAATAGCTTAAAAAGAGAAGACAACATATATATCACACCTAATTACAAAACTTATGTTTAGAAAATAAACGCAAAAAACACGAGCGTAAAAAAAGAGTGTCACCTCCTAAATACATAACCACAAACTAATAAACGATAGAACGTACTGTAAAGAAATTTGAATCTGCAAATGTAATATAAACAACCAACGTGACGCACTAACACGCGCGCGCATACGTATATATACAGGTACATCTAGTATATCTGTATATATACTAGATGTACCCTCCGTGACCCATTAGGATACAACCACTCCAAGTTAGAAATCTCGATGCGTAGAGGGAAAGGAAAAAAGTACTCTTTCGAACTTCATGTAATAAAATTCTTAAATAATACAGTTCTTTTTTAGTAGGATAACATAAACATGACCAAGTGTTTTTTTTCTTTGAAAACGTTCAAATGACCTTCAAATTTATTCCTCCCTTTCTCCTTTGCCATTCTTTATTACAACTGCCCCAAGTGAAATACATAGGTACTTCAGCATAAAGTAATGCTTTTTGCAATGTCAACATTCTGTCAATGTTGTTCTCATATGTCGTTCATTGACAGCCATATATATCCTCATTATTTCTGAGCAATATTCTCTATTACAGTAGTCTATTACAGGTGCTCTTTCATGCGCTGAAAATCCTAAAATAGATGCAACTGCTTCGAATGGTCCAATATACCTACTCATTAGATAATGACTAATTTCGTTATCATTGTTTATTTGAACAGCAGCTTAGTCACTTCTATTCCCCGTGTACTTGATGACGTACTTAATGACCAACACTGAGGCAACTGTTCCAACGTTACAGCGACATTTGAATGTTCTTAAAAGTGTTTCATTATAAGGTACAACCAATTTGTTTGTTTTTCCATTCTTATGAGATTCAGCTCCTCCTATTGCAACTGATTTTCGCACAACCTCAACATACAAGTACAAATACATCATGTCCAGAACAAAGACAAACAGATAATCGAAAAAAAATAAAGAAACTTCCCGAAAACACAAATCTAAGGGAGACAAACTCCCAAAATGCTTTCTAGAGCATCGCCACTTGATTCATTGTTTCATTGTTTCATTTACACGAATTTACAAGAAATCCTGAGAACGAAACGAGACTGTTTTCAAAATGGAGGTGAAAACTTTTTTCCATGGGATCGGCCTGAAAAATTGTATATCTATCTATCTATATATATATATATATAT
>NC_068982.1:94275291-94284689 GCF_001194135.2 Octopus bimaculoides | reverse complement strand
ATATATATACATATATATATATATAAATTTATATATGTATATATAAATTTAGAGAGAACAGAAAATGGAGAAGTTCTGATTAGCAGTAATTGACTTACATCAATTATTAATTATTAATTCAATGCAAAGAGACTGCAACCCATCTAACATCCCATCTATTACGAAAAAAATTAAAAGATTTTGAATTTCTTCAACTTGGATGTAATTTCAAGTAACAGAACTTTCTCCTCTCTTCAATTCCCGGATTAGACGGCGCGTTTTGTTCTGGAGAAAATACTTCATTTCACGTTGCTCTGCAGGTGAGAGAGTGGAAGAATTGTTGGCGTGTCAGTAGAGGTGCCTTGCGGTATATCTTCCAGCTCTCTACATTCTGAGTTCAAATCTCATCTTCCTGGAGAAGGCAACGAGAAACTACTCCAGTTTTAGACCCAACTTTAGTCATGGTAGTCAAAGTTCCAGTACGTGGGGGAGCAGAAGAAATGAAGTTGAAAATGCATATAGAATAAATCGAATTAGAATTTAATATTTTAGAATATAATTGAATTCTAATTTATTCTAATATATTCTCTATGCATTTTGAACTTCATTTCCTCTATATGTGTATGCGCGCGCACGTTTGTATTTGTGTGTGTATGTGTGTGTGTGCGTGCGCGTGTAATTGATGTTATTGTAATTTCAAATGAGTTTCCACTACTCGCATTGAGGCATGTAACTCATTTGGTTATCACTATAGAAGTTCCAATCATATCTAAGTAGTTTGACTAAACTGATACACATGGACGAATTATTAAAAAGTTCGCTTTGCAATCACAACATTCTGCTTGCCTTCTCTCTACACGGTATCTTAGGTAAGTGCTATTTATCATAACTTTGGGGTGATCTAAGCCTTGTAGGAGAAACTGGGTTGGTGGAAATCCTTCGGAAGGATTTCATCTGCAATTGAAAGCCCCAGGCTTGTTATGTGTGCTTCGCTGATTCTGCCATAGTATTATATTAACTCGTGTTTGTGGAATAGGGAGTTTCTTACACAGTTAAACATACAATTAATACATATTTCCATTTATCGAGTAAGACATTACACTTCGTTGAAATTGACGAAGATTCATTTACTTTTATAAATAAAACAATTATAAAAGTTAGTATCTGCCAGTCCAGCTAGTATATCCATGCATACTACTCAATAATACGTACAGTTAGTACATATTTCTGTTGATTGCATAAAAGATTACTCTTTGTCGAAATCGACGAAGATCCATGTACTTTAACAAATAAAACAATTATGAACGTTTATACCTGCCATGCAATTAGTATATTCACGCGTACTACACGACATCAGACCACTCCTTCATAATTGAGAGGTAATCACATAACACCAATTTTTTCTTTGTTTCAAACAATCAAATTATCACAATCACTCCTTGTTTTAAACTGCAACCTGTGTGAGTCAATCAGCTAAGGTTAAAAATGATTTATTACAGCATGAACTTGTGAATGTTGTTCCTTCTGCGAAAACACTAACCTTAAACTTGAACTTTAAGGATCATCTTCACGCTAATGATGTATGCCCTCTTCTCGTAACATAGGAAACATATATTCCTTCCTTTATTAAGAAAAAATGGTGTTAGAAATGTGAACTGCTCCAAATTTAATTTAACAAATTCTCAGATAATTCCGTCACACTTGCATTGTGACTACGTAATAAACACTAGAAAGAAGACAGCTTTCAGAGAAACCTGTATTTACCATCAAATATATTCCCTCCTTATTAGTTTAAAGCAATTCTGGAATAGAATTATCAACCGCTGTAAAGTAACCCACTTATCTCATTTCCATGTTTCGGTGTGCCTAAAAATCTTCAGATGCTACCTCGCATCACCAGACAAATGAATTGAAAACGGGCAGTTAGCAATCAGTTCCATAATTTATCTCATAAGCGAAATTTAAATATGCACATTATGAACAGCGTAATCTATCCAAATATGCGACACATTGTTTCAATGTGACTTAAAATTGATCATATCCAGTTTTTTGGAAATGGTGTAAAAAAAATGTGTGAATGATGAGAAAGAATACATACTAAACTCCAGGAACATGATCAACAATCTTAAACTATTTTTCCATAATAGTTTTTTTTCAAAACAATAATAGAGTATAAAAAAATAAAACAGTAATAGGTGCAGGTAAGTCTGTGTGGTTATGAAACTCGCTTTACAGCCGCTTGGTTTCGAGTTCATTCTCACAGTGTGGGAATGAACCTCGGGCCGATTAATACGTTGCGAGTGAATTTGATAGACAGAAACTGCTTGGAAGCCCGTTGTATATATGCATATGTATGCATGTGTATATATGTATTTATATGTCTGTCTCTCTGTATGTATGCATGTGTATGCGCGCGCGTATATGCATGTCTGTGTGTCTTTTTGTTTATGCTTACCCACCTTCAATATGCCCCTGTAAGTTAATGGTTCGGCAAAGGGATGATAGTAGTACTAGAGTACTGGGTTAGAACTGTTCGATTGAACACTTCAAGGAGGTGCTCCAACATGGGCACAGTTCAAGGACTAAAGCAAGGACTAAAGATGAATGATACACACACACACACACTCACACACACGTACGCGTGCGCACATACATACACATACACGCCTAGATGTGTCAATGTGTGTGTTGAAGATGAAATGAAGGGGTAGTTAGGACTCAAGGTACTTAGAATGATAGAATGTGAAAAGCATTATGTTGTCGAAAATTGTTAAATACAAAACAGTTATAGATGTCAGCGACACAACAAAGAAATTTAATACTATTATGAAGAAAATTACGATGATATGACTATCACCTTCAAGAAGATTATAAACTTCCACTAACATTCAAAATAGCTTGCTATATTCTCCAAAAACTAGAGAAGAAAACTGAGACAAAAATAAGTTATATGGCAAATTCCAGGCGATTAGAAGCTGTAAATATTGTAATGACATCAACATCTTCTCCGATAGGCCAAATATCCCGCCCACTTTTACTTTATCATTTAGTTTCAACGTCTAATGAAGATTACTTTACTGGAAACATTTCAGCCGGGCCTCGATTATCTTCCTGTCTATGCGTTTTCCTATAGACATTGTTCCGTAGATGTTCAGGCTAAGTGTCAGCTGTTTTCATTTCATTTACTGGGGACTGCTTGAAATGGTCGAACATTGTCTCTCTTTCTTTGACTATCTTACAATGTTGACTAATAAACTAAAAGCAAATATTTCGAGTGAGCATGCAAACAGTGGCACATGAAAGACCATAATGCATGCATAGTTACACACAGTGATACTTAAAGTACAAATGACCGAGTATAACTTGATTAATAGGTGCGCTTGAGGAAATGTGTGAATACATGTAAAAGTCGAAAGGAACGACCATAGAGACTGCACGTGTCAAATCATTTATGGTGTTATGAAAGTTATTACGGTTGGCGAGAAGTGTTAGAAAAACAACAGAATTTATCAATAAGTGTGATTTCGTTAGATCAAAGTTAAGATTAACACTGATTTGGAAACTTGTGTCAGTAATAAACAAAGAAAATCTTATCAAAACACGTGATAAAATGAAAAGAAGGTCCAATGGAGAGGCTTTGGAAAATATTTAGGAAAGAAAGAAAGGAAACGACAATATATTGGAAATAGATTATGAGTTATTGACAATAAAAACAATAAAATGGAAGAAGTAGGATAATATTGGTTTCAAATTTAGGCGCAAGACCAGCAGTATTCTATCGATTCCGGAAGGATAAAAGGCAAAGACGCCTTGGTGAAAAATGGATCTCAAAACGTAAAGACGGACCAAAGGCCGTTAAGCATTTTTCCCGGTGTGCTCATGGTTCTGACAGTTCACTGCCTTAAGAAGTAGAATAATATTATAAGTAGATTTAACGCGGCGAACTGACTGAATCGTTAAGCGCGCCGGGCAAAATGCTTAGCAGCATTCCGTTTGTTTTTAAATTATGAGTTCAAATTCTGCCGACGACAACGTCGCCTTTCATCCTTTTGGATGAAAAATAAGTATCGGTTGAGTGCTGGGGTTGATGTAATCTATTTACGCCCCACCCCCAATCCCAGAACTTCTAGTCTCTGCCAAAATTTGAAACCAATATCACGAGTAGATTTCATGCAAAAACAAATGGATAATAAGCAAAATAAAGTGGTGACCGTGAGATCAGAAAATTGGAAGTGAAATAAAGGGAGGAGTGCCACATTTAAATGAGTAGAAGATATGATCTGAAAGAAACATGGCTACTGAATCACGCGAGTTGAGCAGCTATTCTGAGTTCTGCTTGTAGGAACGACTGATTGGAAAAGACAAAGTATAAAAAAACTGGATTAAGACAGGGAAGATGAGATAGAAATAGAGTGTAATAGAGACGAATGCTGAATTTATACGTTGAACTTTCATAAAAAGAAGTAGTTGTGAGTTAACTAATCTCTTAATGTCAAGAGTCTAGTGTTAGAAAATGTAAATGAAGGCTCCAATAAGTATAGATAAGAGCAAAGCGAATTACGGAAGTGTTTCGAGATAAGGAGTGAGATAAAAACCGCGTGTTGCAAGATCTATTATTTTGAAAGAAGAGAATCTAGTAAGAAAGATGGCAGCACAACTTCGAGACAGTTTGGAAAAGCCTTGTTTTTGCCAATATCTTTCTGCTATTATTTGCCAATATCTTTTCGCCAATATCTTTCTACAGACGAAACAGACATAGAAGAATAACAGTATCATTGTAAATAAACGGGGAATGCTTATGCTTGTAGGAGGTAGAAAACAGGCATGATATTTGTATCTATATTTTTATTTGTTTTATATCGCAATTATTATTATTCCAGCAGGCTAACTTCTTATGCGGCACAAAAATGGCAAAATTCGGTGCATTTCCTGCAAATGCAAAGATGCTTCAAAGTTCTAAGTGATACTTGCAAAGTTTTCTCGGTACCATGCTAATGAATGTTAAACATACATACATATATATAAACACACTCACTCAAACTTGCGTACACATATGTACACATACCTGCATACATACATGATGATGGCTGTCCACTTGTAAAGAAGACCATCACTAACCATTAAAAGCATTGTGCACTCCGACAAATTTATTCTTTACACTTGTTGCTCCGCTAGTGACCTCTGAGCCCAACTCTTGATGAACATACACGTCCGCAGATATTGCAGACCATGTACCCACCGTTCACTTCACTGGCGGTGTGTTTTCGAGCAGCTTACATAAATTTTACACGAAAAATGCGTACACAGCAACTTTTGTTCATCTTGTGATGCCACGTTGGACCATTACAAGAAAAGCAGGAAGCCTGAAGAAATCAGTTGCCTTGTGAAGCCTTAAAAATATTTCGTCATCTAAGGAGTAAGAACGGTTGAGTGTATAGACCAGCTAGTGTAGTTTCCGATATGCATTTCCTGATATAGGCTGGAATTTTGTAAATATTTTCTTTACAAGCGCAGGGTGGGCATCGGTCAGTCGCGTAAAACAGATTAGACAGAAAAAGACAGGTAATTTGCACTTCATTTATCTTGGAACCTACCCTGTCTCCGGTTGAGTAGTGCCCCACCCGAACTGAACTGTTCAGAGATCTACGCAGAATCCGGATAGCGGCATTTCGTCTGTCTTTAACTTCTGAGTTCAAATTCCGCCAAGGTCGAGTTTGCGTTTTGTATTTTACTTTGAGCACCGGAGTCGATGAAATCGTTTTACGTTCACTCACTCTGAAATCGCTGGCCATTTGCCAACATTTAAAACCATTATTAGTATAATTATTTAAAGCAGTTTCATTCGGTCCATGCGATTTAAAGTTTCGAAAGCTTCTTACAGGAACCTAGATCGTGGGGGCCTAATTAACCAAATGGAGAGAAACAGCAAGTCTAAGATGACTACCGGAGACAGGGCTGTGGTTGGTCAAAGTGGGTTACAGGATGTTGTTAGAATAAAGACTGACATTCCAGCGGTACCACATGCATTTAAGAGGAGAATTTCTTTGAAAGAGTGGCTGGACAGGAATCTGGTGGAACCTTGCTGTCTGGTTCGTCTTTGAAGGTAAGTGTGTGAGGGTGTGTATGTATGTGTGTGTGTGTATACCAAATGTATGAGTGCGTCGATGTGGGTATCTAATATGTATACGTGTGTATCTGCTATGTATTTTCATCTGATGTGCACTTGTGTGTTTACATAGATGTTCATGCTTTTAGTATTTGTGTTTGCGAGCATGACAGATGTATGACACGGTGGTTACAACAGTGAAACGGGGTAGTATTTGGCGTTGTATTGAGGTTTGGTGTTATTAGTGTTGAATGATTGGTTGTGTTAGGTGGGGTAAAGGAAGGAAGGAAGGAAGGAAGAAAGGAAGGAATGAAGGAAGGAAGGAAGAAAGGAAGGAATGAAGGAAGGAAGGAAGGAAGGAAGGAAAATCATGCGCACACAGATGTATGCGCGCGTGAGCATGTGTGTGTGAGCACACGTATATGAGGATGGACATGGTGGGATTACAAGGGATGCATTTTGTTTAAGGTCAGCCTGTGTCTGCGTAAGCATCGGTGGTTAGGTACCCTGTCTTTTGTTGTGGAACAGCCAGTGTTGAGGTGCAGTCAATTTTAAGGTGGCATATCTGAGTTGTCAGCAGTCAGTGTTTTTGACGTTCACCAAGAAGGCGTATCTAAGATGGCAGCAATAGGATAGCTTGTATTTCCTGTCCATAGATACTTCAGGTTGGTGGAGAATATGCAGCCTTTCGCAGAGACAAAGTTTCCGATTGCTGGCACCGGGTGAGTATGGTGGGAATTGAATAATAAAATACATACATACATACATTCTAATGAAGGAGCTTTGGACCTAGGTTAGAAACCGGCTCTTTATTGGCAAGATATCTTAAATAAACTGAATAGCAACCTACGTACATGCATGCACATATACATTGTGTGTGTGCGTGTGTTTGTATGAGTGTGTATGTGTGTTTGTGTGTTTGTGTGTGTGTGTGTGCATTTTCATTATATGCATAATTGTAATCTATGTTTATTTATTTCTTATTTTAATTATATTGATTTTTATAGTCTTTCAGGGACATTGTCAAAGGGTTTTGAATGTAAATATCAGAGGTGTGCAAATCACAATTCATCTCATGGTAGAACACAAGAGGAAAAAGAAGAAAATCTTCACCATATCCCTAATGTGATTGAATGTATTGAATCAGTTTCAACTGGTGCCACACCCACGCACCAAAGGAAGTTTACGTCTTTGAAAAAACGCGCGAAAAACTTAAATATTGATGAGAAAAAAAGCCTGCGTAAAAATTCAACAGATGACTTTTTAAGTTCCCCTCAAATAATATTAGAAAAATATAATACAGAAAACGATGACCCTTGGGACATAGCTGTGACTTTTAATCCGAGTGTATATGATACAGACTCGAAAGGTATTGATTCAAATGAACTTTCTCCATATAAACATTCGAAAACTAATAAAGACCACGAAAATAAGTCACGCGAAGTGTCTGGGAAATCTTCATTTAGAATATGGAAGCAGTCAGCCATGGATTATTTGAAGTCACACACGAGTAGCCTTCACAGAAATAAGACATACCATATTGATATATCACCTGAAACTCCGAAAAAAAAGAAAAACTGTCCTTCCAAAACACATCTTAATATACATTCTGGATGTGAAAATGTCTCCCTCTCCGATAATCAGTCATCACAAGATGAGGACAATTCACCGTTAAATCAATGTAATAGATCTCCCCTTGAGGAATACAATGATGCAAATTGTAGCCGCATATACAAATGCCATAATTTAAAGAATTCCTTAAATTGCGAAGAAAAGTCCCAAAAATGGAGTAGGATAAGGCGTGCCTTCAGTGAATTATATCCCTACCGATGTATTGAAGTACGCCAGGTCGACGAAAACATTTTGTCAGAGTATGTAGAGAAGAAAGAGCCTTCCAGTGGACAATATCCCCGTAGAAGCATTGACGCAACTTGTTCCATAAAAAATACATCCCTTACTGATTCGCTCAACTTAGCTACGGTTTCATTTCGAGATAATTTACATTCAAAAGGTAAGTTTTATGTCCTTATTTTGCTTTCTCAACATTTCACCTGTTGTCATCTATACCTCAAGCAAAACAATATGAATACACATTGCTTGTCACAGCTGCAAAATAATTAACATCATCGTACCACACCTGTATGATATTGAACAAGTGGACTTCGTTTTCTTTCTTGTAATATTTTAAAAACTATATCGTATCTGCAATATATTTGCTTAGCATCGTTTTTTTATAATACTCACTTAGCATGTTTTTTTCTATTAGTAAGCCATTGAACCATGGAAATGCCTACTTCACATTTTATAACATTCTGCTTCCTTTCAAAGAGTTTTACGAAAACGCGAAACGCGCAATTAAAACTTATTGAATATCGTTATAGAAATGCCTATCAGAAAGAAAATTAAGAAATACAATAATAGAATCTAATTTAATAACACATAACTATGACTTAGAGAAGAGTAGAGCTACTTTCGAAGACCACTAGCAACAACACAGCCGCTATGAATTTGCTTCCAATGAGACTTATTTCTCTATAAAGCAAAGTAAAATAACTACTATAATAGTAATTCATCTGGGGAAAAATGTATAACGAACACAGTTTTCTCGGATTTTATCTCTGTACTTGCACCTGCTTAATCAAATGTTGAGCATGAAAGCGAATTCCACTCCTTTAAATTAGATCATTCCTTGTAAAATCATATGAAAATGTTTTTATTTTTACCTTTCTGCTGATATTCGAACTTCTTCAATTATAAAAAATGTTTCTATCACATCGGTCAATATTTGATACAATTCTTTTGTTATATGTTCCGTTTAACTATGACCTAAAACAGATTAGTTACTTTCTTTGCAGCATTAATTCTTATTTTATAGTGTTTCATCTCAAATGCAAGAGCAATGTTTGTGTGTTTTATGTTTCTATTGGGATAATGTTAAAATAGAAGTTCATGTTTCAATTTCTCAAGTAAAAGATTTCAGTATGTTTTTGTTGTGCAGTGTTGTACTTGTATAAGTGGGGTAGTCACGACAGTAAATTTTTTTATCTCCCATTGTGAAGAAAATACAACTAATCTGTAGTGTCAAAACATATGGTGATCCAAGTTTACACACATGTATAAGTATATACATTCACCTTGCACACAAACATGTATATATATATATATCTATATCTATCTATCTATCTATACACACACATAGATAGATAGATAGATAGATAGATAGATAGATAGATAGATAGATAGATAGATAGATAGATTGATATGCATACTTGTAATATATATATGTATATATATATATATATATATGTACATA
>NC_068982.1:94274005-94275037 GCF_001194135.2 Octopus bimaculoides | reverse complement strand
TATTTCTAAATTCGGTATATGATGAGGCAATTAGCTGTCCCTAATTATAATTATGTATATAATAATAGAATATTTGTATAATTTTCCCTATAAAGGTTATTTTAACGTACCGAGCTACTTGTTAAAATTATTAATTAATTAATTTAATTTTACCCTTTTATTATTAATTTTAAATTTTACGTATATATATATATATATATATATATATATATATATACATTGCGTTTCCAAATGGATTTTATCGAATGAAATGAAGCTATTTTTCAGGTTTTTAACACCTTGTTGGCTCCTGTAAACTTCACACGCCAGATCAATACTATTGTTATTGATTCTCCAAAAGAGAAATGTATTTTCATATTTGATGAAAAACTGAAAAACAGTCACAAAAACAGTGATTCTTGTGATGATGGAGACGATATATCCAGATAACGAGTCGAGGTTATGGAATTCTTTGGCAGCTGTAAATTAGGTGGAATGTCCTGTCCATCCCATATTGTGAACTTGAGAAAGTCTATGTAACGCTACTAAGAAATTTAAACGAGACCAGTGAACTTTGAAATGGAACAAGAATTTATAGAATCAATTTACATGAACGCATGGTTGAAGTCTATCTTATTACAGAATGGAAAACATGTCATTATGCCTCGAATTAAACTGAAACCATCTAAAACCCATCTGCCACTCAAACTTATTCGATTAGAGCTCCGTGTTCGAATGGCTTTCGCAAAGACAGTCAATAGATCGTAATGTCAATCATTGAATAAAAGAAGTTTGTTTTTTCCCAACTGACGTATTTGCGCAGAGACAATTGTATGTTGGTCTGCCAAAGGCCAACTACACAGAGGACTGCAGGTACAGTGACAAGGGGGAAAATGTCAGCAGAATTAAGTACGCAGAAATTTTCGAGTATTATAACTTTTATCTTTTATATCATGCGAATGCTTACGAGAGAAAACTTTATACACACATACACACACACACACACACACACACACACACACACACACACACACACACACACACACACACACA
>NC_068982.1:94268865-94273883 GCF_001194135.2 Octopus bimaculoides | reverse complement strand
ATATATATATATATATATAGTGGAAATATGTTACAAAAACAAAATAGAAACTACACGTGGAAATGTAAGAGGAAAGTAAGCAGAAAAATAAGTGAAAATACACATTGGAAATCAAAAAAAGTTAAGGCTTTTTATGAAAAGTAACGATAGATATATACAATTAGATGAACTGAGGTAGGAATAAAGGTAATAAAAGTCATTATTGTGAGTTGTTAAAGAGATTTAAAAGCATACCGGTTTCGTAATATATATATATACTAGGTGGGTGAACCGGCGTTCCCTGAGTACCTGCTGTTCTTATTCAGATTAGTATTCAATAGAAACAAAAATATATTCTCATAATTATTTCAAAATATCTATATTTTATTTTAAAATGTCCAAATTGTAATGATAATAGAATTTCGAACGGAAAATCTGTCAATGCTGAAACACCTCAGGGTAAACAACATTCATCGTGTATTTTTTTTTTTTTTTGATGTCGAAATGAATACATTGTTGCTGCTTCCAACTCACGAGCAAGCAGCATAGAGTTGGTCATGGGAGAAGCATGTAGTAGAGAGATCAAGTGCAACTACTTCGAGGGACTGATCTTGAGATTTGTTAATTGAAATACCAAAACTTAGTTTGACTGGAAACTGAAGCGCCTTAAATTCAAATGGAACATCTGTAGGTATGAGAGAAATTTTTGGAATAAATACATTTTCTTCTTTGTGACTATCTGTTATGATTGTTGCCTGTAGTAGATGGGGCTTCATGGAAGTAACAATTAAGCGAGTTCCATTACACAGGTGAGATTCATAAGCACCATAATGGGAGCACCTAGTTTTAGTGTCAAGATATGCGATGGCATCCCAGTGGGTTTGATTGTGTTCAGAAATTCAACAGGCTATTTAATAACCTGGTCTTCATCGACTGTTGTCAGTTGATCAAAAGTCATATCTGGTGTATCTGTTAACTTTTGAAGATGTTCATGATTGAGTTTATCAAACATTTTATTAGTTGGAGCTAGTCTAGTTCTTTCACATAGACAGTTTACATCAGTGTAATTGACAGATAAATTAGGAAATACTTTATCCATAAGATCCCTAAGAGAAAGTATCGTTTGACCGCATGTCATTTCATGTAACCGAAGTCTTGAGTTGAATGTTAATATCCCATTACCAATCTTAAGAAGCTCGTATGATCACCTTGTAGAAGTACCCTGATGTTGCTTGTAAGGTGAAGTTTTTTTCACATGTCTCCAAATGTACAATTTTTTGAAGCATGCGTTGACCTCATCACCTTTTGATCCTTTGAGGATACCCGACCACGTTTGAAGAAAATCTGCGGCAAGAATAACTGTTACTCTTCCCATGAGCGTACTATTGTTTTTTATGTCTTGTGGGGTACGATCAAATACCTCTGGAGCTCCCCGATGTGACAGTGCACTAATCCCAAACAATGAGGCAAGTTTGTTGGAGAACTGCAGAGATTCTTTCATTCCAAGGTTTAGAGGGAGTTTGAATATGGAACGAGCAGTTCTTCCCCTATTGAGGAGGGTAGCTGCAAAGCAGATGATGCAACACTAAAAGGTTAGATTTTATTTCCTCCAATTTACGATTGCAGGACAATGTGACAAAAAAATCTGCCTTTCCATGTGTCTTGACATATGCCATAGCATCTTGTGTTCGTAGGTGCATATATTGAGGACCACTTATGAATGATGATGTGATGATTATAAGTTGTTCCATGTTTTGAATATCACCATCTGTCCTCAGAGCATCTTCGAGATGTACATAATTTTTAGCGCTTAACTTTTTTTAACTGTTACGAATGTAGAGGAGACGCTGATTCTCAACTTTAGCATACATATGAACCAGGTATTGCTGAAATAGATCAGGATACATGTTTAATTGATTTGATTGTTCTAGTCTTAACAGCAGTTGGTAAGATTAGAAGTCATTTGACGATACCTTTCTGTTTGTAATTGGCTCTCCTGTTGCAGGTTCAATCTGTGCAATATTGAAATGATATCCATCTTATCCATTCTGCAAAATAAGAAGATGCTGAAGAGCATCATTAAAGGGATGAGTCTCTAAAACACGTTTAAGGTTATTATCTCGAGCGCGAATGACAATATCACGATTTTCATGGGGACAATATCACGATTTTCATGAGGATAGCTACTCCATTAGATGTGGGCTCATTAAATGGGTGTAAAATGTCTCTTACTATAGTTTACTATAAACGCAACGGGCGCGGAAACCAATTAAGCAAAAATTACCATTACTATGTAAGCCAAGAAAAGGAAGTCAACATTAATTTGGAACATGTACTAAATGTTATAAAATTCATGGCTGACTGTCATAGTGAAGAAAGTCAAGCTCCAAGAAAATGCAGAAGGTATAATTCAATTTTTGATGCAAAAATAATTTATTATTTTAAAGTTTTTAAACGAACGCTGAACAAAGTGTGTACAAAGGAATATGTTGCTGTTGTGAACATTAATTAATTTAAAACATTTGCTAAAAGATATATGACGCAAGACATAAATTAATTCGACATTACTTACTATATATTTTAACTGTATAAAATTATAACTGAAGAATAAATACTGATTAACGCAGTAAAAAGTTTGGGAGGCGTTGAATGCTAACATTGTTAAAGCAGCATAGCAGGAATACGAAAAGAACTGTAGAATTTTTAAAAAAAGCATTATCTTCAAACTGCTTATAAGTACTAGGATAACATGTCTGTAAATGTCATGAAAGAGCCGTTCTAGCATTCTACTTCGCCTAAGTTTTCGAATTTGTTCTAATAACCAGAATAACATTCATTTCTACAGATATACTTACGAGTGTTGTGAGTGTTGTTTAATCAGCCGAATCTCCATGATGGTTATAATAACCAGAATAATATTTCAGCACATAAGTAATGATAATCGCTAATGCAATTTGAACAGCAACTCTCCATGATGAAAATGAAAATCCAAACAGTGGTACTTCAAAGTGTACGCTGTTGTTCGTTCAAAATCCAGGCTGCAACTAAACTAAACTCTTTCAAAATTGGTATGTTTCACTTTTGGGTGATACAGTCACATACATGTACAAACGACACACACAGACATATATTTACGCACACCAAGAGCCTATCTCTGTCCCTCTGTATGCCTGTCTCTATCTTTAGATGTGCGTGTGTATGTGTGTGTACGTGTGTCAGTCGTCACAAAAATGTATGTATACTGACAAACACATACACACTCACATACACTCACACACATATAGTTAGTCATCTGCCTAACGTACGTAACGAACGCACAAACACACACACATTGACAGGCGCATACACACTCATGTAAAAAAATGTAATGTCGTCGTCGTGATGTAAAATGTTTGCAATAGTTCACTTATAGAAAGATTATAATATTAAATTATGATTTTATTTAACATATTCAGCTCTCAGATTCACACACTTATTGCAGCAGTCCTTCAGTTTTTCTAAGACATGTAAAAGAACGTAGAAGGTTGGGCCTCTAACCAGGCCTTTCGCGATATACTTAAAGCCAGGGAGTTTTTAACACCCTCCGGTAAGGAATAAGTTATAGCCCGAAAAGGATATGTGTAACTGTAAATATAAGAAACGTATAGCAAATGCGGAATACAGGATTAAAACTAGAAGAATCAATAAAGAAACTTCGAAAAGTAAACAACTAGAAATCGTATGTATATATATATATATGAAAATGAATGTTGATTTCTGATAGGAGCAACGTCAGACGTGTTATTCTAGAATTTGAGAGGCTTAGTTGATTAAATTAGAAAATATGAATGTGAAACTGGGTACATAAAAAATCATTCTTTGTTGTTGTTTTTGTTATTGTTGTCGTTGTTCATGATGTTGTTGGGTTTTGGTTTTTCTTTTAGAACACTGCGATGAAAAGAATCGGTAAAATGTCAGGTATTTCATAATTAATAGGAATACAAGTTCCGAATTGATGAATAAAATATATATTGCTACACGCATACAATTGACTAACGTACGGAAACTCACCCAAGCACAGACACTGACACACACACACATACACATACACACACATACACATGCACGCAAACATATTATTATTATTATTATTATTATTATTGAATGTGAGAGTAGAACAGGCACTCAGAGTGACACTGGGATAAGATATACGAAGCCCACTTTACCCATCATGGCTACCCGTCGATAAGGGTACACCAGGCACATGCATCGCAACCATATGTGCGCGATATGGTGATTTCATGAAGGTAAACAGCGCATGAACTTGGTGATGGGGCCCAATTAGAATTTTCTTCAACTTGAGTAGCCCACGCAAAAGGTCCCTGAATAAGGGTTTTTTAAGGATGTTGAGCGAAATACCCATGTATATGGAGGTGAATTACTCAAACCCCGAAGAATTCCCCTCAACACATGACTATGATGCTTCCCCACTACTTCTGCCCGTGATCAAAGATGCACATACCATCAGCCACCAAAGGACATCCTCAACTATTTAAGGTCAAACAACTGACAAGCAAACCTGTGGTATTGAGCAGAATATTCGTAGTAGATCATCTTTTATACCAAGTCACGATATGTACATGATAAAATTTCTAATCAGTTAAGATCAGAAGCCGTGAGAGCCACTGCCTGGTACTGTTTCTACGTCTTCTTCTTCTTCTTCTTATTATTATTATTGTTCAGTAGTTTTATTTTTATAACGTGCTTTCACTTCACTACCGAGCGCAGCTCTGTGGGCCTTGGGTATGTGCTGTGGTTTGTTGTGGTGCTCATATGTTTACTGTATTGAAAGTGTTTTGCGTAGAATGTGTGCAGTACCCAGTAGTGCAATTTTCTGTATGTTATATATATTTGTAAGTCCTGGTGTTTTTGTTATGTATTTGTCGGAATATTTTTTTGTTATACCTAAGGCACCTATTATGATAGGAATTGTTTCTGTTTTTAGACTCCACATTCGAGTTATCTCTATTTCCAGGTCTTTGTATTTTGAAAGTTTTTCC
>NC_068982.1:94265346-94266005 GCF_001194135.2 Octopus bimaculoides | reverse complement strand
ATTATTATTATTATTATTATTATTATTATTATTATTATTATTATTATTATTATTATTATTATTATTATTATTATTATTGTTGTTGTTGTTGTTGTTGTTGTTGTTGTTGTTGTTGTTGTTGTTGTTGTTGTTGACTGAGAAAACAGTGCATGCCATCAAAGTGACATTGTTGTAAAATATACGAAGACCAGTATACCCATCATGACTACCCATGTGAAAAGGGTACACCAGGCACATGCAACACATGAGCGAAATACCCATGTTTTCAGATGTGGATTACTCGAATCCCAAAGACTTTCTCTCAACACATAACTATGATGCTTCCCTACTACTTCTGCACGTGATCAGAGATTCACATATCGTCAGCCACCAAAAGACATGTTCAACTGGTTAAGGTCAAACAACTGACAAGCAAATATGTGGTATTGAGCAGAATGTTTTCTGTAGCCCATCTTTTATACCAAGACAGAACAATGTACATGATGACTCTTCCAATCAGTTAAGATCAAAAACCACGAGAGCCACCGCCTTGTACTGCATCAGGATTTTTATTATTATTATTATTATTATTATTATTATTATTATTATTATTATTATTATTATTATTGCCTTTGCACAGCTTCTAACGCTGGAGATGTATTACAGTGTCAGCTGTTCAC
>NC_068982.1:94261395-94265336 GCF_001194135.2 Octopus bimaculoides | reverse complement strand
ATTATTATTATTATTATTATTATTATTGCCTTTGCACAGCTTCTAACGCTGGAGATGTATTACAGTGTCAGCTGTTCACTACCAGTGAACTAAGGTAACACCTCTTATTTTTCGAGCCTCTTCCGGAGTATTCCACCGGTTCCAAGCAGTGCTGTTTTCTGCAAGTGATCCACCCTTATTGCAGCCCCTATTTCTTCCACATACTTCTCAAGATTTTTGCTCATTGTTCCCAGGGCTCCGACAATTATTGGTACTACTGCTACGTTTTGCATCGACCACAACTGATTATCTTCCCAAGCTAACATGTCATATCTCTCGACGTTCCTTCCTTATCGCATACCTTGTTATCAGCTGGGCAAGCTATATCTATGATCCAGCATAGCTTGTTTTCTTTCTCAATAAAGACTATGTCCGGCTTCCTATTCTCTAGCTCATGATCGGACTGAATCATAAAATCCCATAGGATCTTTGCATTTCTATTTTCGACGATGCCTTCAAGTTTGTGGTCGTACCAATTTTTTGCTCTGTCAAGTCCATATTTATTGCAAAGTGTCCAATAGACAAGCCTGGCTATATTGTTGTGGCGTCTCTTGTATTCCTTCCGGGCTAGTGGCGTACATTGGCTGGTAAATATGCCATACGATTTCACTGCTTTGTCAACAGATTCTGCACTTATCACTTTCTGCTGTGTTGTGGAGTGACCCATATCTAGTTAGCAACTTCCTTGTTCTCTCTGTTTAAGCTGTTTAGTTCGTGAACTGTCCATGCGATAACCACTTCTCCATATCTAAGGAGTGAATGTCCAGGTGTTGATAGATTCGATATTATTCCGTCCGTTTCATTTCAACATAAGGATCAGTTTCAGTCTGCGCAAGTACTCCACCTTAAATTTTTCTGTCATTTCTTTCTCTATCACTTTATCCATTTCCAAAATCCCTAAGTACCTATAGACCGTCTCTTCTATCTGCTTCATAACCTCCCCCGATTGTATCGTTAGCCCGTCCATACATTTGATTTTGCCTCTCTTGAAGACTAACAAACAATACTTTCTCAATCCGAACTTCATTCTGATATCATCACTGAAGGAATACAACGAGGGAACTGAATTGGGATTCCTCTTTACCGTACAGTTTGAAGTCATCCATGAATAACAAATGGCTGACTTTTAGTTAGTGACTTTTGAATTTATACCCAGCATTTGCTTTCCTCAGAATCAGTGTTAGTGGTATCAAGCACAGTACAAAGATCAGTTCAGACAGGAAGTCCCCTTGGAAGATGCCCCTCCTAATTTCTACTGTCCCTAAACTTCTTCCATATGCTGGCAGGTCCATCCTCCAATTCGCCATACTTTTTCCAAGCAATCGCTCAACATTCGATGCAATAACAAATAGGTTCATACACTCCATAATCCAAGAATGTGGGATCATATCGTACGCCTTACGATAGTCGATCCATGACATGTCTAAGTTGCATTTCCTCTTCTAAGTACAGTTTTGTCTATCAGGAGTTGATCTTTAGTACCTCTGCACTTATGCTTGCAACCCTTCTGATCATGTGGCAGGACTCCATTTATTTTTCAGATGTTCGTACATTGACTCTGCGAGTATTCCAGTCAATAACTTCCACATAAGTGGCCAACAGGATATCGGCCTGTAATTGTCTACCGTATTGCATTTTTCGATGTTTTTCAGGTAAAACACTGTCCTACCCATTGTCAGCCACTCTGGTGTTACTTAGTCGGCATTTAACAAGGTGTTGAGTTGCGCAGCTATTTGTGCATGACATTCACCAAATCTTTTGATCCAGTAGCCTTGAATTCTATCTAGTCCCGGGGCCTTCCATTTTCTCATTTTTTTTGCTGATTTTCTTCACTTCCCTAACTGAAATGACTAGTTTTGCCTGTTTAGGACAGACTACTGTTTGTTTCAGTTCTTGCAACCATTCAGCATCCTTCTTGTGCTCCTTGTTTTTGCTCCAGATGTCACTCCAAAACCTTTCACTTTCAATGTTATCTGGTATCAACTTTTCATCTGTACACTCTCCATTTATTTCTTCATAGAATATCTTCTGAACTACTCTGAATAACCTATTCTGGTGGTAACCCTTCATTCTTTGGTAGTATCTTAGCATATTTGCTTACTTTGCAACGAAGCGCTGTTTCAGTTCCTCCACTACTACTTTCAGACCCTTTCTTTCAATATTATACTTCCTCTTCAGCGCCCCGTATTTTTGTTCGCTTTTAAGCTCCCCTTTCTATTTTCGATCTAACACAGATATTTCCATCGTGAGCATGTCTAAGCCTCTTAGTTAGAACTGTATTTTCAACGTTATCTCTGCTACTATTTTCCATGACCCGTCTTTTGATAGCTTCGAGCTCCACTACTGTGAACCAACAATTTTTTCTTATTGCTCTAGCTTGATCACATAGTCTCTGTTGTGTTAGATAAAACACTCCCTTTTCTTTCCAATGATCATACATGCGCTGTCGGTAACCCCTAAGTTGAGCACCATTTTCATCTACTGGGCTGCTCAAGTAGTAACACTCCATGACCTCAGCATTAATTTGCTTGCTGCATCTACGCCGTGTGTGGTGGTCCCTTTCTAGATATCGACAGCTTGGAGCCGGACCAGAATCTCTGAGCCTACTGGGTGTACTACTGTCACCATAATTGGCTTCAGTTTCATTACCGCCGTTATTCACTATATTTTATTTTTTCATTAGCACTCATGTGAGGTAGTGATTATCAGGTTGCGCAGTTACCAGTTTTTATTGTGACACCATCACTAGATGTATCATTAATCAGCCCATGAGGAGAAGGAAGAGGCTCCACCCGTTTCCTTCCATTATAATAATAATAATAATAATAATTATTATTATTATTATTATTATTATTATTATTATTATTATTATTATTATTATTATTATTATTATTATCATCATCATCATGACTGATATCTTTGATATTATTGTTGTTATATGTAGTAGCAGTAGTGGTTGCAGCAATAGCAACAGTAGCAGGGGTAGGTGTAGTGGTAAAGTTGGGTCTCAGATTTCTGTGCAATCATAATAGTAGCCATTGTATTATTGTAGTGTTAGTACTATTTAGCATTAGCAGCTGTAGCATATTATCATCAATTTTATTTTTATCATTATCACCATCACCACCACTACTATTGTTTGAGGAACTAGTTGGGTAACAGTTTGGTGAATAGATCATATAAAGAGATTCGGTAGATGGCGGGGAGGTCAGCCATAGAAACAAAGGAATTTTCGCACCCTTTGGTTCAGCTGAGGTCAAATGTGTTTACTACTACCAGTAGGCACTGACCACTGAGAGCGCTGCCTTGAGAAGAAGCAATTCAACATGTTCTATATGTAATTACTGGAAGAAAAAACAATATAAGGGGACAATTCATAAAAAACAAAAGACGAAGGCAGGTAGTGTAGACAACAAACACATGTATTAGTTTAACGCTCGGGAAGTGAAAAAGTCTTTAACGTTTCGAGCTTACGCTCTTCCAGTGAAAGAAGGAGGGAGAGAAAATAAAGAATGTGTTGTGGCTAGCGATCTATCATGGCGAACACCAGAAGAGAGTCACACGGGAAAGCTAGGAAGAAGGGGAGATAATAAAGTAGTGATCCCAAAACATAGAGTCAAAACGAAGAGTCAAAATGAAAAGAAAAGTTTTTTTTTTGTGAATTCTCCACACATATTATACGCTCCCGTGGTTGTACCAGTTGATACTGTCTCCTCTCATTACCCAACGAACTTTTCTTGGATTTTCTACACCGTCTACACTTCGGACTATTCTACCTGGATTTTCTACCTGAACTTTCTACTCTTGTACACTTTAGCTGCACCTCTCCTATCCATGGATTACACTGGACTTTTCTGTTAATAATATATATATATATATATATATATATATATATATATATA
>NC_068982.1:94244432-94259458 GCF_001194135.2 Octopus bimaculoides | reverse complement strand
ATATATATATATATATATATATATATATACACACACAGAGGGGGTGTGATGGGAAATGGTCTCGATTTCATATTTTTAATTTCGTGCATACGTATTGTTTGTTTGTTTTTTTTATTTTGTCGACTACACAGTATAGTAGTGTCAGTTGGGCAACCTCTGTGAGAAAATCCTCACAATGATGCAATTTACTCTGCCAGAAATTTGAAATATGTTGTACCACTTGGCATTTGCGCCGGAAGCTCCAATATGAATATTTCAGATTGTTTGGATGTCAATCTGAGGATAGTATATCTCGAGACATGTACCGACAGTGATAAAATTCAAGCATCCAGTCAACATCATGGTGTTTGGAATGATTACTGGTGATGGTGACGTTATGCCTCCATTCATCTTACTCATCAAGTGCTCAGAAGAGGTATTTTTCCCCTGGGTCAAGAAGCCTAGTACTATTCTGTCGGTCACTTTTGCCGAACTGCTAAATTACGGGTACGTAAGCACACCATCATCGGTTGTCAAGATATTTTAATGTAATTTTGGTAAATATATCTGTTAGAATAGGTTGTCAGTGTTATTTTCATTTTTGTGTAACTTTGACGACAGTTTATTCACCGCACTCTGTATATACATACATACATACATACATACATACACACACACACACACACACACACACACACACACACACATACACACAGAAAGAGGGATGCAGTGAGCTATCTATGCCATCATACGTTTTGCTAATTTGCCTATCAACAATGTATGTAGATTAAGTATAACCTATAGAGAGCTAATTTATCTAAAACTGCTTGTTTCGCACTCCTTTTCTCCCTCTCCCTTTCCCTCTCTCCCTCTCTCTCTCTCACACACACACACATACACACACACACACATGTATTTATAGTTAAATTAAATATGTTACAAACAGGAAGCATCCACCGAGCATCACTAACCACAAACCTGTTCTAAATCCAGTGACCGCGCTAACATTTGCACGAACGTGAACCGGCAAACTGTCTCCACTGATATTAATGTCTTCAGTGTCACTCACCTTCTCTCTTATTTATACGCATCTCCCTTGCTACAAGCAGCATCCAATAATTCGTAGTATCTAACTCCAAGCTGTATAAAGCTATCTAAAGTAATTTCATGTTTTTTTTTCTTTTTTCTTTCATTATTTTCTCACAAAATTTATACAGCGAAATTCTCAATGCTATTATGCTATTATGATTTGATAAACTAACACCTTACTAATATAAGTAAGCGTATGATACAGAAAAATGGTTAAAAGTTGCGATTGTAAAATTTAATTTAAATTGAATTCGAGACAGTGTAAACACGAATGCAGGATGGAAAAATGTTGCACATAAGTTCCCATGGGACCGAAGTGTCTTGGCAAAGTGTTTATAAAGGTATAAAATATAATTTAACTTATAGTATATATTCGAAAGTATTAACCATTTTTTTCTTTATTACATATATGTGTGTGTATAAATAGAAATTTGTGTGAATGTATGTATTTGTATATATTGTATGTGCATGTATACATTTCAGAATATATATACCTGTTATAAATGTATACATCAGTGAGAATGGACTAGCCGAACTCGTATAAGTAACAGCGTGTGTGACTGAGAACGGGAGATGGGAAATCGCAGGAAGTTGTAAGGTATCGCTTGTGAGTTCGTGGAATCGCAGAAAATTATTGAAAAGTTGTTGTAGTTAGTTGAGAGTTGTTTTGGATTGGTTACAGTCGTTGGCAGAGTATTTAGGAATACATCAAAAGGAGACAATTGATGTCTACTCCGTTCCATGGTACTGTATATCGCACTGTTATAGTGCACGACGCTAAGGTGACATAAAGTGAAACCACGATATAAAAATACCTCAGACTACATTTGTATCTAACACTTTTTTTCTACATGCTAGTTCTGTTTCTATAGTATTTATCTACGAGTCTATGAGTATGCGCACGCGCGCTCACGTGTGTGTGTGTGTGTGCGAATGTACGTGAATGTATTTGCATGTCTCCTTTTTGAATACATCTTACGAGGAAAAGCTGGATAACAGAAATAATAAGTATTACATGCTGAACACTTGGAAATCTTTGCTCAGTTTCATAGTCTGGTGATATGTATATTTATCATGATATGTAACCACTTCAGTTTGTCCCCCTTCCCCATCAATTCCTTTTAGACAATTCCACATATGCACAGTTCTTATATTTATATTAGAGATTACATTGTCCAATATATCGTTCTTCCTCAGGTTGTTATTTGAAGGACATTGGGATATTTTTTAAGCAAGTCAGGTACAGGATCACTTATTAGTAAGATGGAAAGTTGTCATTCCTTCCCACTCTCTTGCATCCTTGGACATTGTTTTGGAATGAAGTCATTTACGGCGGTATGACTTATGTGTATGTGATCTTATTTCTATCTCGCCTGCGTCAGAATGCTGTAGAAAAGATCGATTAAGCTGTAAATCATTCAAATATTATTTTTTCAACGATATAATCTTTCCTTATTCGCCTTGGTTAAGCTTTAAAGTTATATACTTTCATTTAAGATTTTGACGTTTAGAAGTTGTGTGCTTTTTCGTTAATTTTTCCATGTTATGCAGAGGATGTGTTGTAAACTTATTCACTTTATG
Source organism: Octopus bimaculoides (assembly GCF_001194135.2). Taxonomy (NCBI): domain Eukaryota; kingdom Metazoa; phylum Mollusca; class Cephalopoda; order Octopoda; family Octopodidae; genus Octopus; species Octopus bimaculoides. Next base: position 94,256,809 of record NC_068982.1, on the reverse strand, counting down.
CCTTATGGTTGCATTTATATAACCGATTTAATTAAAGACACATAGCCGAGTCATTTCAATGCTGGAGTCTCAATCATAAAGTCAGTGGGTTGATTCCTAGACCGACCAAGTTTATCATTTCCTCCATTCTACTCAGACGGAAATTACCGGCCTAGTAATAATGCAGTCCTTTCTCCCTCCAGCTGAAATATGCCCGGTATTCCACTGGTCCAAGGTGTGAAAGAGCGCAAGAATGTCTATGTCTGCTGGTAATTGCATAAAAACCAAAAGCAATACGTGACAGCTTACGACATGTTTCCAAGGTTATGTGTGTACTGTGTGTACTGTCTGTGGCTGTGTTTGCTGTGAAATGTTTTAAAACGTTAAACTGTTATATGTCTAAAAAAACTACTTATTTTGATGATTTTTCTTTCTATACATAAGTATGCGGTGTATTTTGTGATGATGCCGACTGTGTTATATAAATTTGAGGTTCGAGACTGAAATAATAAAATCCATACTGGATCCAATTTATTTTCACATAATATCGTTTTTTTTTTTTGCGTTAATCAAACGTCGTGACTGTGAGTGTTTTTAAAGTGCGTGCACATTTCTTTACTGTGTTAATGATAGGTATGTGCGACGTGTGTATATCGCAAGTGTATTCTTTTGTAAGTCATAGTATCTTTGTCTTCTATGTGCGAATGTGTACGTGCATCAGAATATATATACGCGTGTATGGGTGTGGGTGCTTAGTTGTATTTAATGTTCTTTGGTGATAATGGTAATACGATAGATGATTGTTTTTGTTATTAAAAACAGCAAATTAGCTTTAATCATGCTAATCCATGTAATGTATTCCAGCCATGACGCACTCATTGTTTTTTCCACTTGTCTTTTGTTTTTTGCGTTATGATATAAGGTAGATTGGATTGTTATTTCTCGCAGGTCAGAGGACTTGGTAGCGATTTCTCCGTTACTTGAAGAAAAACTGTAAACTTGATTGATGTTTCACTCATTATACTTGTCTCATTTGTTGGGGAGCATTTCTCGGTTATTGACGTAGATAAAGAGTAGTTTTGCAACCGTGTTTTCTAAAATCGGAAGAGGTTAACTGTAGTGTCATTCTTGAAGTAGATATTGGGTTATATACTAGTTATATTGAGTAGTTGAAGATATTCACTATTACTTTAATTTTGACATTCTCTTGTTGGTTTATAGTTAAATCCCATATATGAAGCCTGATGAGTTGACAGTCGTATGATTCAAGAAACTTCATTTGTGCCCATTTCGTGCATAAAACATAACATTATCCAATGTGTTATCTTTATCTGTTTAAGAAAATACGGCGTTAATTTAAGCACCTAATAAAATCAAGAAAGATATTACATGCTCTATGCTAAAAAATTATTCAAAAAATTTTTTACGCGTCATGTTCATTTTCCTGGCGTCCGGGCATCATATAAGATACACATTCCTAATATTCTTCAACCACCAAAGTAACCTGTGTTATATGAACGGAAAGATTTTCATTTTATAGAATGTATGAAACAAGGACTAACTAAATGTTTGAAAATGAGTATTGGTGTTTTAGATAAAATTTATGAAAACACTTTGGATATGCAAAGAGTTCATTCTATGTTCAAACAAACTAGCTTCATGAGCTATTATATAAATAGACTAGAGAACAAAGTATTTCCCTGTAACATATATACTTACTCAATATCATAAGCGACGGATTTATTATAACAAACATTCTCATAGTGAGTCCGAAAGTTCGAAATATTTCACTAACATTATCGACATCGTTATCCTTGCCTTTGAAATTGCTGTCATCGTAGTCGCTCCTCATTTTTCGTCGGTGTATTTCCGTACGTTCATGAATCTTCAGTACTGCATGTCTCTGCTACGATATTGTCCCACGTATATGAATGCGTATACACAACTGAAATTATGTGAGTGTGTGTCCATGAGTGTTCATGTTCGTGAATATACATATATGTAAGCATTTGTGAGTATGTCTACCTCAGTGCTCTGACGATTACATTTGTGTATGAATAGGTGAACGTGTACTACGCGAAAAGTTACAAATATTCTAAACTTTCTAATTACTCTCAATATTCCAAGGAAAAAAATTCCAAAATGCTTGGGAAAAATCAATTATTTATATATTCTGTTCCTTACTGTCATTTATACTTGTCAAAATACTTTCTTCATATTTAGTAATTGCCTTAGATGTTGATATATTCTCTAGTTGATGTGATAGCAATAGCATTTGTTGTACTGATTTTGAAATGACAGAAGAAAAATATTCGTTAACTGACAGAAACAATATATTTTCAAAGAAAGACTGCAAATGTTATTATACCCCAATCTTTACAGTCCTAACCCTATTCCCGCTTCTACTATTGCAACTGCATTTTGTTCACAGATTTGAAACGTCAGCAATTATTTCATCTACATCGGCACTGATCCCCCACTGCTACAAAATCAGTTTCTTCTCATTAGCTTGCTAATAGCCTACATTATACTCTCCATTTTATTTTTTTCTTTCTTGTATTGGGATACAAGCACGATGACATATGCGCCATGCATCAGATTTGTGTAGCGATGTTTAGTCATTATTTCTTTCTACTGTTCTTTACAGAAATATTCTGATTGCTGCTCGTCCTTCCTTAAAGCCCAGGCCGTAATTCTCACCCATAGTCTCTAGCCTCGAAAATCTAAAAGGCTTTACTATCAGTCAGTCTATTAAGTTGCTCTCCTCAGTACTATATTTTATCAACCTAACAGAATGAAAGTCAAAGCTTACTTACCGACGAAAACTATCAGGTTAAGTGCAATAAAGCGGTTCCAGCCATCAATCGGAACCTGTAATGTCTTCGCTCGTTAGCTTTATTAAGTAAACTTTAGCACTTATCCACGGCAAAAAAGTATTTTTTGCAGAAATTACAAGGACAGCTTTCGATTGTGTTTTCCAAGATATTGGAGCGTTTTTCAACACTTGTCAAATCTAATTCCTTCCTTACCTTGTGATTTAATATAATTGTGGGTCTGAAAGAAGAGGCAGTACCCATAGCATATGAAGGCCGTTTGAAAAGGATCAATATATATTGTATAACTTTTGCAACCGCATCTGTTCATAAATAATGTTTTCATTTTTGTTAAGGCTGCAAGGAAGCAGATTCGTTAGCACGCCGGACAAATTACTTAGCGGCATTTCGTTCGTGTTATGTTCAAAGCCGCGAGCTGGCAGAATCGTTAGTTAGCTCTTTAAAATGCTTAGTGGCATTTATGTTCTGAATTCAAATTCAGCCGAGGTACGCTTTACCTTTCATCCTTTCGGGCTCGATAAAATAAGTACCAGTTGAGTACTGTGGTCGATGTAGTCGACTTACCCGCTCCCTCGGAATAGCTGGCCTTGTGCCTATATTAGGAACCAATAATGTGTTTTTAATTTTCTATTTTCTAACCTTTATGATTTTTGCAACACGTTTATGTTCTCGAAGAGTATCAATTCCAGATTATCGGAAATTTGTCATTTATCAAATAGGTCCCTTTTCGGGAATATAAACGCTTGTACAGCCATTACTCGCATGGAACGTAAATTCATATTTTCTGCTGTGCTTCTTTTTTTTTTTACCGTTTGACTTTAGCATTCAACATTTGCTGCTTGCTATCTTCGTTATTTTAATTTCTTCGGATTTTCAATATTAAATTGCAGTTAACTGACAATTAACAGGCTCCGTTGTCAAGAATATGATACAAGAAAATCCAAAGATAGTATCATGTCTTGCGACATTGCTACTAATGTAATATAAAATATAGAATTATTGAGTGGGCGTTTACTCGAGTCATTCATATACCAAGTAGTTATATAATCATACACTTAGTTACAGTTATGTAAAAGAAAATATGAAAGTATAATTCTATAGCTGCTAAATTCATATGCGTATATTTTGGTGGGTTGTTTTTAATAATTCTCTGGTTGGCAAAAGCAGCAAGGCAAAAGAGAGTTTAACAACTAGTTGACCTTATAGTGATTCTAGCTAAGATTGAAAATACTTTCATTCCAGGTTCATCGGTAATCCCATTGGGAAAGGCAAGTTATCTGCAACTTTTCCAACAATGTCATTTGCTTAATCAATACATTAATCTGGATCAAATAACTACAACTGTTACTGAAACAGTAGACAAGGTTCAATATTTTTATTGCTGTAATTAATAACATTATTTGTATTTCTGAGGAGTTCGAATCTTGGCAGTTCGAGGTTAACTGTTCTTCCATTGAGGTTAGCAAAATCATTTAGGACAGTTTTCACAAGATTAGATATGAAACCTAACGAATATAGAGTTCAGGGAAGCATAGAGTAGTTAGTCTTCAGTTACTCCAGCGTGACCGCAGTTGCATGGCGGAAACAAGAAAAAAGATAAAAGAATGAAAGAATAATGACAAATAGTTGAAATATTTCAATGATTAACTGAGACTCATGAAAATAGTTTCACCGATTTCTTCGTTAAATATCACAAAATTATATTCCGTATTAAATGCTACGTGCAAGATTGTCTTTAAATGTATTTGTTGTGTGACATTCTAATGAGTTAGGAGACAGTAGATATAAAGCTATCAATTTGACAATACTTTTGTACAGTATTATGCATAAAATTTGTTGGGATTCTCAAAAACATTTTAAGCTATATAACTAAAACATTACTTTGCAGGTATGTAGCAAAACATAGTTGATATGCAAACAAGTTATTCTTTCTACAGTTAAATATTTGAAATATTACAAGTGAAAAACTAACTTATGACAAAATTTTTGTATTCTTTTTCTCATTTTTATGACAATGAAGGATGTCGGTGCCTATCTAAATGAGGAATTTCGCTACCGAAACAAGAATATATAGAAATGTCATTTTGCAGCATCCATGATTTGGTGGGAAATCAGAATTATGACATAAATGTCAAATCTATATTTATTTGATAAGAATCCAATTTTGATATATTGCTAACTCGATTAAATCAAAAGCATTTGTTTTAAACAAACAAATTCAGGGATTTGTTTTTCTTTTTAAAACACATGAAGTATAGCAATGAACAATTACCTCATTAAATATTTAAATTTCAAGACCAAAAAAAACATCTCAACTAGTATGTCGATTGTTGAAGCAAGCACAAGTGGAGGTATATATAGCTTATAGACTTGAATACTTGGAATTTTTGTAAATTATTCTAAAGCTGCTTCACTTAGAATTTTTCCAGATTTCCGTAGCTGGAAATAAGATGTGTTACACAAAACTAGCATGAGCTGGCAAAAGAAATTACTTATGTAATGGGAACTATATTTTACAAACTAATATGATAGAGGAGTGTTTATCTGGGGATGTTTGAAGCATGAAAACAAACAATAAAAGTAATACACGCATACTTAATGGTAAGAGACAATAAATTTAAACTAATTAAAATTAGCAGTGCTTATGAAAATTCCACTGGTATTTTGAGGTTATTTTCATTGAGATTTATAGAAGAGCATGAAATACAGGATGCACCGGGTAACTGTAAATAAATTTTAGTGAGCGGTAAATGTTAGTACATGTTCGTTTATTTTGTTTTTATTCATTCATTTGTTCATGTGTTTATACCTACATTTTTTTTCGTTAGAAACAAAAAATAAAAAAAAAAAAAGAAGTAGGTATAAACACATGAACAAAAAAATAAATAAAAGCAAAATAAAATAAACGAACATGTATTAACAGAGGTTACAGATAATACAGGCACTCCCCATACACACACATGCACTTACAAAACATAGACACACTTAGAGGGATAAGCATGCGTAGACACATACAATAGGAATACAAAATACAAAATGGCTGATTGTTAGCAAGGAGGGACACACATAAGAAAGAAGAAAGCAAAGGACCACTGATGAGGTCACAGAAGTGTGACGAAAGAACTCTGGCCGAAATATGATTAATATAATGTAATATAAAATTGAAGCAAATTAACATCAAATATACAGTGCATGTGTTTTTATTGTCTAAACTGGCAACATGGCCATCTCCAAATACAACAATGTATGTATATATATATATATATATATATGCGAGTAAAAATAAATACAAAAAAGGTGTTTTTTTTTGTATGATTGTGTATAGAGGAATATATTATTTTGTTTAAAAGAGTTCCAACACTGTCTGTTTTTTATGTGTTATTTATATTCCTGCAGAACCAATGTGGGGTATAGAATATGGAATATACAATATATAATATAATATACAATATATAATATAATATAAAATAAAATAAAAATGGATGGCACCATGAAATAAAGTATTGAATGTAGATGAAATATTGAGTGTTCAATATAAAGGATCAAATATATAAATATAAATATATAAAGGCGACTCGAGTTTCAGGGCTATTTACCTTCGTCATGGCCGGTATGACAGACTATGTGATAAATTAAATGTTTCAAGACAAATGTAGAATATTCTTGAATTCTTTATAACTGAAAGGCTCCAATTTTCAATGCTCAGAATCGCTCGTTTCCGGTCACCAGCTAGTAAACGGAGCCTGGTCTTCTTCTGAATATCTACTACTTGAATATTATTTGAAACACGACATGAAAATTTGAAGGAAACGTTAATCCTTGTTTTTTTTTGTTTTTTTTTCGTTTAAAACCCTTTATGAACGACACATGCGAACCTGCTGCTTCAACCTCACTCTTTTGATTTCAGTTCTGGTTCACATAGTAGTATGATTATAAAGCTCATAAACTCCGCAGAATTGAAGTCATGAAATTGCGTTGATGTTTAAGCAATGTTCCAAAATAATGTTTTTAAGTGCTATTTTCAGTTAATACATTTAAATTGGTGTATTTTTTAAAAACAACAATCAGTGTATATGCAGTTGATGGCTTTGTATGAGCCTGTGCAGACGCATGCATATATGTACACGCATAGACACACATATATACAAATAATTGTATTTTCATGTATACATATATACATAGACCCTGGCAGGCTATGAAAGTAGGATATTTCTAGAGAAGCACACAACTCGAATTCTGGGCTGCTTCCAGACCACTGTCGGGTTCCAGACCAATGCCGAGACTTATCAAGTGTAGAAAATCTAGTTTCACGACGGTAACACTGTTGTGTAGGTTTGGAGAAGAGTACAATACAATCCAAAAAATAAGACAAAGAAATTCTTTAACAACATTTTTAATGATTCATTAAAATTATTTCTGTACCACCTGTGCTCGCAACGCCAGTTGACGCAAAAATTCGAAGTGAAAATTTACATAACGTTTGCGGTTTTAGACATTAGAGTGGCTCTTGATCAGACGTGCATCAAAGGTGCGCATTCACATTGTGTGTCTTCCAGACATTGTGTTTTGGCTTACATCGGGAGAAAATAAAAAATAAATAAAAGAGCGGTTAGATGAGTAATTAGCATAGATATCACATGGGGAGGATAGAGAGGAAGAATACGAAAAAAGGAGGGGAAGAAGTAGGAAGAAGAGAAGGAGTAAGAGAAGAAGAAGAAGAAGAAGAAGAAGAAGAAGAAGAAGAAGAAGAAGAAGAAGAAGAAGAAGAAGAAGAAGAAGAAGAAGAAGAAGAAGAAGAAGAAGAAGAAGAAGAAGAAGCTAGAGACATTAATAAATGAGGAAGGGCAATATAGAGTAAATCACTTTATCTGGACTAAAGATTTTCGTAGTTGTCGGTCAGTACGGCATTGTCACTGGTACCAAATTTCATTTGATGGGTAACATATACACATATGCTTATATTCATACTCTCACATATAGAGACGTACATACACACACACACACATGTTAAAACTAATAAAATATTTCGGAAAACCAACTTTTTTATGAACCAGAACAAAAATCTATGAGACTCGTATTTGCATAAAAGATAGTCGCATGCATACAAGGCGTTAGCAGTTCATCTCATTTATTCAGACTGTTGGTGCCTTGTGTCAAATAAAGGTCACGCTGCATCTTTGATTTGAAACTCCCGTTTCTGTAAGGTTACGAATTATCTACAATAGACCAGGTAATTGTGAGATAATGAGGACTTGTCTCACGCAAGAACCATATAAACTTTGACAAAACCGTGGCACATTTTTTGTTGGGTCTGACAAATGAATATTTATGATTATAATAACGGTTTTTGAATGTGAGTCCCGTTGCCCCAATATGTTTTTGCTTGTGTTAAGGTTAGCTATTCATCTTGCAAAAATTCGAGTGTTACATCAGAGGTTTTAACGCCGCGAAGCCGAATAGATGCGAGATGCCAGTAAAGATCATGCATTTGTAGAATTCTTGAGAAGGTAACTGTCTGGCAAAGTCAATATTGTACAGAGTAAAGGTTGAATCAAACATCAGTAATCATCCTATATAAATATATCTCATATCTTATTGCGATCATATTACTTTAGATGTATCCGTTCAGACATTACTGTTTGTTGTTCGCTCAATTGGTGTGTCCGAGAAATATCTCCTAGTCATTCTTTTCAAGTTGTAAAACCTATCAGTATTCTATACTCTTATACTCCCTTGAACTCCATCAGTTATCTCAAGGTCTGACAATATAGTTGTAGATTATATTTCGCTGAGGAAGTTTAATAACACCTGAATATGTCCGGATTTATCACCATACTACCAAATATAGAACACAGTTCCCATTGCATGTCCACATCCTAGTTATCTACTTTGTTGCTTTCTTTTTTAGAAAGCTAATGTTTTGCCTCATTAGTACATGTACGATATTTAGAAAATTTAGATTCATTAACTATTTGGTATTTGGCTCATTGAGTGATAGTTATGTTAAGTACGTTATCAACGTCTTTACTACTTGTTACTAACATTCATTCATATTAATTTTTCAAGAATTCACCTACAGTATTTAGTTGATTTGTATTCAAACAATTTTCCATCACAATTTTTTTTTACATGTTGGTATATATTTGGAGTTTTTGGTTGTTGCTTTGCGCTTTTCAGAAGCAATCATCATTTTCAGCAATGTTTCTTGAAAACGCCTACAGTTACGCCTACATTTGCTTATTCTTTTTGAATTTTTTTTCTCGAATTAGCTTCATTATATTTTTGTATATCTTTTTATTACATTTTAACACAATGACTATAATGAAATTATAAAAATTGTGTATCATTTTCTCTTTGTCGTTTATTTGATTTGTGTATTCTTTCTATTCCACCTGTTGTTCAAAATTTTCCAGCATGACTTCGTGTTTGAACATTAGATTTCTTTCTTTTACGAGTTTACCAAACTTAAGAAATAGCTGAAATGTTATGTGAGTATATATATATATATATATATATATATATATATATATATATATATATATATATATATATATATATATATATATATATATATGACGTCATCTGGAATATCATTGAGAACCTCCTGAATCCGTGCCACCATGTCCTTCAGTGTGTGAGGTTTTTTTTGTACACCTCTTTTGTGTAACCCAACAAGTAAAAATCACATGGAGTGGAGTGCGATCTAGACTTCTTGGAGTTTGGGATTTCTGCTGTCACAGTCTTCAGGTTTTAGCTCCTGCACGTAATGGGGTTGGGGTTTCAACGGATGAAAATTCGATTCTTTATGCAATATTGTATGCATGGTGAGTTACGTTAGTCCACTTTCACGAGCTGCTTGACGTGTTGATTTTCGAAGGCTGCGATTAAACATTTCCAGCACTGTTTCCACGTCTTCGCTGATTGGGATGTGGTTGGACGGCCACTTCTTCTTACATCGTTCTCAGAGCCCGTGGTCATCAGTTTTGCATGACAAAATTTTATTGTCTCTGGTCGTAGTGTTACATGCTTATCTTTCCATGCACGCCACCATCTCTGAACCCAAACAATGAAATTCCACACTTCATAGCGAGCTGTTACCGTAGCTGGCTCCTGAACAGTCAAGTGACGGGCCATCTAGAAAATTAGAAATAAGAAATAAGACAATAAAAAAGTAAAGAATCCCTATTCCTGTTGTCTGTTTAATAACTGTTTTCGTCATGGCTTGTGATACTAAAAATTCTATAAGCAATTTCTAATGCCTAGTTACTTTGCACCCAACCTATGTGTGTGTGTGTGTGTGTGTGTGTCTATGTGTGTGTGTTCATGTGCGTAAAGGTTGAAAAGTAACATACGAGTTGATATGTATAACGAAAATAAGACAAGGTATAAAATGCTAAAATAATTTTATCATCAAGAACATTTTCGTAACGGTTTCAGTCTTTTCGATTTTTTCAACTTAGAGCAAAGCAAGAAAAATAATTGAATTGAAGAAAAATTAACCAAATATTTTTTTTTAATATTTCAATAGTTTTCAAATAGTTTTAAAATATTTCCATAGCTTCCAATGTTTTCAAAAGGATATTTTCCTTTTTTTCTATATCTCTCTCTTTTACTTTTGTGAAGGCTCGCATGTAGTAGTAGTAACAAATCTGAAGAAATAGTTAATAAGGGTGCAGAGGGATGTTGGTTCTTGATTTTGATTGTTTAAGCAGCAGCAGCCGAGGAAGGAGACGGCGAAGAAAAAAGAAGAGGAAGAAAAAGAAGATAAAGGAGTAGGAAAAGAAGAGAAAGAAGAAAGAAAATAAAAAGGCAGCAGTGTTATGCCTTTAGTAGGTCGTTCGTGGAATCTTTAATGTTCAAGTGACCAAAAAGCGACTTGTGGTTGTAGCAGTAGTGATTGGAATTGTTCTAAATAAATTCATGGGTAGTGACTGTTCTGAATATATGGTTTTTAATATTTTCATGGGTATTATTCTAAGATCCTTGTAGCAGTATCATCTCTGATGAAAGCATTGAAAAGGGGTTCATATTTTGCGATAAAATATGATTCTTTTTTAATGCCCTGATTACACTAGGCAACAAAATGTTTGCTACTATTAGACGAAATAGTGCGCATAGGTAATTTGGGACTGCTGATTCCGAATCTGCAATCATTTTTGCTCTTTATGATGGTGTGCATTTGGAGAATTTGATTCATTCTGTGGTCCTTTTTTAGTAAAGGAATGTTCTAGAGGATGGAGTCGAGGGCTTCATTGTTTAGGCGGTTGTGTGTGGATATGTATGTTAGGGCTTTTGGTCGTAAGTTCTTCTTTTGTTTGGAATGTCTGAATCCGTAGATGTTGAGATTTATGGCACGTTGTAACTCTATATCAAATAGTGATGGTTGGCAGTTCCTGCTGATGAATGTATCCTTCAGCTCGTGTAGTCGTGTGTCCCTAATGTTTGTATCAGATATTACAGTACAAATCTTTTTTGCCAGGTTGAAAGGGATATTCATTCTTGTGAGTCTTGGGTGGTTTGAGTTGAACGGTAGATATTGCTTGGAGTCCGTAGGCTTATAGTATATGTCTGCTTCTATTTTGTTGTTGGATTTTTTAATGAGGATGTCGAGGAATGGAAGTTGTTATATTTTATCGTAAATTGAATGTTTATGTCAAGTCCATTTAGAAGAGCTTGAAATTCTTTAAGCCTCTCTATACTTTCATGCCAAAGAATGAAGCAGTCATCAAGATACTTCTTCCAGATTAAAATTCCCAGATTAAAATTCGGGAATACAGAAAAATAGCATTAAGCGAACACATCGATATTTGCGCCACTAAGGAAGAACCCAACTTCAGAATTTTTTCCCCTCTATAAATTCAGGGACAATGCAACCTATAATCAGAGCAATAGCAAAGAATCATATTTTATTGCAAAATATGAACCCCTTTTCAATGCTTCCATCACAAATGATACTACAACACGGATTTTAGGATAATACCCACGAAAATACTAAAACCGATATATTCTGAACAGTCACTATCCATGGATTTATTTTGAACAATTCCAATCACTACTGCTACAACCACAACAGGTCACGTTTAGGTCACTTGACCATTAAAGATTCCACAAACAGCCTACTAATGACATACCATTGCCGTCTTTTCTTTTCATTCTTCTTTCTCTTCTTTTTCTACTCCTTTTTCTTCTTTTTCTTCCTCTTCTTTTTCTTCGCTGTCTCCTTCCTCGGCTGCTGCTGCTGCTGCTGCTGCTTAATCAATTGAAATCGAGAACCAGCATCCCTTTGCACCCTTATTAACTATTTCTTCAGATCTGTTACTACATGCCGAGCCTTCACAAAAGTAAAAGAGAGAAATATAGCAAAAAAGAAAATGTCCTACCTATTTGAAGATTATGGAAATATTTGAAAAAAACATTTCTTTTAATTTTTCGTCAATTCAATTGTTTTTCTTGCTTTGCTCTAAGTTGAAAAAGTCGAAAAGACTGAAACCGGTACTAAAATGTTCTTCATGATAAACTCATTTTAGCATTTTCTACCTTATTTTATTTTCCTTATATATATAT
>NC_068982.1:94239104-94244294 GCF_001194135.2 Octopus bimaculoides | reverse complement strand
ATATACGTGTGTAACACTATACTATCTTATTTGACGGTCCTGAAGGAAGGGTCCGAAGGCAGACTCTCCGAGAGAAGTGAGATTCATCAGTATGCTATTTAAAATACTGTAAGTCGACATCCGTAGGAAAGACCGGAACAGAGACGAGATACCATACGATTGGTGAGAAAGGAGATTTGGAAATAGAAGCTCATGCAAACTAAGAGAGTTGGATACTTCAAAGAAGATTACAAGACGAGAAACGAGGGTATTGGAACTGCTTGGATGAAAGACGCATAAGTTCAACTAACTCCGAGAAACAAAGGTAGAAGAGGTATTGAGAAAAGTGAGTAGATCATTTGGTCAGATAGCGGGACATCTCTGTGAGTGATTTTAAGCAAATGGCTCTCATCGTATAAGACCAAGGATGTGTGTGTGTATGTGTATGTGTGTGTGGCTGTTGTATGTGAGGTTGCAACATCCAGTTATAGGAGTACAGTAACTACTCGCCATATTACTGTAATACTCCATCGCAGGTTTTTCAGATTGTTGATAGCTGAAGTATTGTTTTCTTGTCCTGAAGCGAAAGGCTTGCAAATATCATTTGTGATGCTGAGCTGTAATGACAGCTCTAGGTAAGTACTATTCGCATTTGATGTATGTATGGTGCGATAGTCTTTCCTTGATATTGTGTAGTGCTTGAAGATTTGCTCTTGAAATAGATAAATTGCCATTGTCCCACTGAAGAAGGCTCTCGAAATTTTCGTTCATGGCAACTGTGCAGGTTCGGCATGTGGTGCCTAGTTTTCGAGCGTATAATGCGAGGCTGGTGAAAGTTAGGGAGGCACGATGGGATGTATGGTTCTCGTAAGAGTAGGTGTTGTTGGCTGTGACAGCAAGTTGGCTATTAGTAGATGGGAGACCAGAGGACAAAATACGAAACACTAAGACACAACAGAGATGACTGAGAGTAGGAGGGGAAAAGTTCCAACAAGATGTGCAGCGATGGTAAGCAGATAATTTTCTCTCTTTATTCAAGAATTCAATTAAAATTTCTACCTTCAACTTTAATTGTTTCACTGCACGCGCCTGTTCCTCTCAACTATGTTTTAGTTGAGTCTCTCTTCCTCACACTCTTTCTCTCCCTTTTTCTTCTATATTTCTTCGTGACACAAAAACACGAAGACATTAATGACAAACACACATATATAGCCGGTTTAGCAATTTTTTCTATGTACTGTACAACAGCCAACGGAAAACGATTCATTATATTTTCGCTTATATCTGTAAATATAACTAAGGTTTTGTTGGTGCTCATACTAAACCAGTGGTGTGCAGTACTTGACGTCGTTGTTTAAATAATAACCAAACTATGAATAGAAAACTTTCACAAATCTTAAAACTCTGCAAGTAGTAAACACTTTTAGAATTGAATTCAAGTAAAAGAAATTTTCAACGCTTTCACTTTGAATAGCAACAAGCTGTTTCAATTTTTAGTTTTATTTGCTATCTCAAAATAATTATAATTTCTTGTCATACTATAATTACAGTGTAATTTTAGTTCTGTTTACTTGAATTTATTATTTCTTTTTGCTTTTGTACTTAGAGTAGATATGTTAAAATTTATAAGAGTACTTGAGCGTACGGCGATATTTTTCTCCTTTGTACACACCGTTTCTCCAAACTGTTTACTTCTAGAAAGTTTCACTGTTGAATATTTTAGGATGTTGCGTGTTACTCTTTGGTAGAATACATCAACAATGTATTAGATTTCATTAGCCAGTTGTACGTATTTTATCGTTTATTAGAGAACGCGACTAAGACAAAACTCGACATACCATTTTACTGAACAGTAAAGAAACCGGTGCAGAATTCGAAAGCGGAAACCGACTTCCCTCTCCTCATATATTTCAAGCCAGAGGAACAATATTTAGATTGTAAAAATCGGTGAGCTGGCAGAAACTTTAGCACGCGGGGCGAAACGCTTTAACGGTATTTCGTCTGTCTTTACGTTCTGTGTTCAAATTCCCCCGAAGTTGACTTTGCTTTTCATCTCTTCGGAGTCGATAAATTAAATACCAGCTGCATACTGGAGTCGATCTAATCGACTGGCGCTCCCTCCCACAAAATTTCTGGCCTTGTGCCAAGAGTAGAAAAGAATATTTAGATTGTAAATTGAATTGAACTCAGAATATTTTTGACATCTATTTCAGGAGACGGGAGTAAATTAGAATTTCGGTGAAATTTGAACTCTTGACATAGACGGAACAGCTAAATCCCAAAATATATTCAGTAAACTAATGTTTCTACCATATTCACAGTTGACATGTTTCTTCGTATTTATCTTCGTTAAGGAAACACATAAAACACAATGTCATTGGTTTCTATCACTTCAAGAAATAAAATATATTTTAATATCTGACATTAACGGGCTCACATGCAAGTGTTCTGATTACAAATTATTGTAAAGAAATTACAGGAGATAGATGCGAACATGTATAAATAAATTTCGTATGCAACTCAATAAAAATTCCAACCTACATTAATGAGAAAAAGCAATTTTAAATATACCTTTGTAGATCTTCCTGCGACGCTTTATTATAACTATGTATTATTTTTTATTTGTTTAACTGATAACGTATTAAATTTGTTTAACTGATAACGGAATAAATATTGTGAAATAATGTACTCATTATTTGTTCTTTCGAGTTCATTCTACAAAGATTCGTACAGCTTATGCATAATATTGTATTAAATGTTATTGTATTTAACAATAAACAATATGACTCTCTCCAGACACAATAAATAGAATATTATCACTGTTATTGTATTTAACACAATTCACTATATATGCTATCTTTCCTTTAGTCCCACAATGGGACACTATCAACAACTTTAAATTTGCAGGTATTAAAGATTATATAGTTTTAGGTGACAGGGATTAATAAATAAAAATCTTTTTCAATTGTTTTATTTAAGAAATGTACAGATTAAGAGTATGAGTCACAATTTAACAAAAAAGTAGTGGATGGTCATTATACACACAGAACTGAACACTTTTTATTGATGAAATGGAGAAGTGCTTTTATACTGGATTGATTCGAATGCGATGGTAAGAGAGGAATATGATATCATGGGACTGATTCTACATCTGAGATGAAGTAATTTGTTCAATAATTGAACCATGAATCCCGTTACATCAAATTCCTCATCAGTACATAGCATAGAAACTTACCCAAACACTTTATTCAATTTTGTTGAATTATTTTTGTTGGAGCATACCGCTATCAGTTGCCTCTGACACTACTTTTCTTACGTTATTCTTAAGTTAGTGTATTTAATGCATGGTATGTTGAAAAAGTTAAATGGAATAATACGATGATGAAAAGAAAATAACAGTTAATTTATATCTAAATTATTCAGGCAAGTGTAAACTACTTCAAACATATTTCAGTTTATTTAACCTTCTCGACGAAGAATTTACAGGTACTTCTCCGTAGCTGCCAAAGTAAGGATAATAGAAAAAATTAATCGAAAAGACCAACTCTATATACGTTGCTGGTGTAGACAATTAAGATATGACAGGTACTAAGTTACTCAGAAATGTCAATAACATGAAAAACAATAGTGAATTTAGTCTAGCACAGCAGCGTCAGTGATCACTGAAATGCTATTAGAAATTATTATGGGTCGAGGGTGAATGAAACAATATTTTACTATTCAGAAAAATTGACATAACTTCTTTGAGTCGTCTGTTTTCTCTTGCTTGATACAAAGTCTCAGAAAACAGACACCATCGTACTATCGCTTCAAGTGACAGAATCAAGAGCACTTGTGTTATCAAGTTTATGTAGAGAGCTGATGAATAAATTTCAGCTATCAGTCCATTCGTTTTTGTCATCTATAATTCTGGAATGGCAACATTACTGTTCCAAATATATGAGAAGAATTCATGTGTGGATTACATTTGTGCATTGTGGAATTTGACTGCACAACTGATCAGAACAAAAGTATTTATTTTTGGTACTGGAAAATAAGCTTAGAGTTTCTGTTTGGCAGATTTCAATTAGTGTTGCTTTTAGTAATTTTGCTGCATACCAGTTTAGAATCACAAACATTATGTAAAGCAAAACAAGAAGATTGTACCTTTTTAAGTCATAAAATTAATATTTTCAATAAACAGTCTCAAATCCTTTGCACATTATAGAAACCTTGCAACAGAAATATATGCGAATATAATTTCATACAAAATTGTCTATATGAACGTTCTAGACGTTAAATGATTTATGGTTAACAAAATTTCTCGACATGTTCGCTTGGTACCAAATATATAGCAGCATTTTTTACGGGGAATAGATATCGCAAATACAACATGCATTGCGAATATGACACTCTAGTAAAACTCAACAGTGCCACGTTACAACCATTACACAAAAACAAAAGTGACTCAAAAAATTAAATCTTCCTTATATATGTAAACAGTAAACTCGCTTTAAAAAGAAGGTCGTTAAAATCTCTGATATTAATGAGTCTACATATATATTATTGCCAAAACTTTCTCCGTAACGATAGGCTTGTGCTTCAGGATGAGAAAATACTTCCTTTCTGGCCAGTTGCCTAATTTTCCCGAAAGCTTAAGTGCAACATCCACTTAAAAACTGGAACCATCTTTTATATAATATTGTTACTCCAGAACTTTGATCACTAAGAGAAATAAAAGTGACACGCGGTTAATCATCAAAATTAATTTAGGAACCCTGCAGTGAAAGTGAATCAAAAAGTACTTTTTCACTCAGTTACTTCTGCTGATAATACGATACGTTCTAGATTTTGAACTATCACACTTTGTATCTGACAAAACTGAGAATAATTCCAAGAATATAGAGTAATCACATTGGAAAATATAAAATTTTTCCTCACAGCAGTATTATTTCTTATATCTTTACTGCCCACAGGGGACAAAACATAGAGGGGACAAACAAGGACAGACAAACGGATTAAGTCGATTACATCGACCCCAGTGCGTAACTGGTACTTATTTATCGCCCCCGAAAGGATGAAAAGCAAAGTCGACCTCGGTGGAATTTGAGCTCAGAACGTAACGGCAGACGAAATGCCGCTAAGCATTTCGCCCGGTGTGCTAACGTTTCTGCCAGCTCTGTGCGTGTGCGTGTATGTATGTATGTATGTATGCATGTATATATATATATA
>NC_068982.1:94237359-94238786 GCF_001194135.2 Octopus bimaculoides | reverse complement strand
CTCTCTCTCTCTCTCTCTCTCTCTCTCTCTCTCTCTCTCTCTCTCTCCCTCTATATATAGATAGATAGATAGATAGATTGATATAAATATATATATATATATAGCAAATGAAAGATAGAAGATGGAATATACGAGAAATTATAAATCATAACAATTGTTTCGACACACCTAGCATCAATTCCTCTTGGGCGGAACACTCAACAACTGGTATATTTGAAAAAAGAAAAAGAATGATTTCACTGGTAATTCTAATCAGTTTAATTTATCATGTTTTAATAATATAAATTTTACGCTTTAGTTCATAGATCTAGTAACTTCTTCGTTAACTTAAGTGGGGAGATTTTTTTTTTAAATTCCTTGCTTGGAATTCCTTTTTTGGAGAACTTTCTCGCATTCGTTGTCAAACAGATCTAAGGATTTGGGTCTTTCTGATTCTATATATGGGATTTTTATGTTTAGGTGTGTGTCTGGGGTGGTGGTGGTATTAATGAAGTGTAAGAGACATACCTAAAATATAGAAAATTACTAAAAGAAAGAATTTGGAAAAACGTCTGGTCGTTAGATTTCTGACCAAAGGTCAACTATTCAAATGGTTTCATAAAACACTCCTTTAACACCCGACCACCTCGCAACTCCACCCCCAATCAAGTATATTGCGTTAACCATTCACTACTTTCTTTCGGCTATCATTCATCAACAGTCTTTCACTCTCACACTGATTAACAAACGCCAACCCGACCTCAAACACACCCAAATCCCATATATAGAATCACAAAGCCCCAAATCTTCACATCGGTTTGACAACGAATGCGAGAAAGTTCTCCCAAAAAGTTAATAACGAATTTTTGGTCAATCTCCCCACTCAAGTTAACAAACAACATACTAGATCTACGAACTAGGGTGTAAAATTTATATTATAAGAAAAATTTTAAATAATAAATTAAACTGATTAGAACTACTAGTGAAGTCATTCTGTTTCTTTTTTCAACTATATATTTTTTTAAATATATTTTGCCCATCGACTTGAAGCTTTACACTGCAAAACGGTATGATTCAAATTTATTCAGCCTTCTTTCCTCATATCGAGGCCCTATTCTTTCCTCTTCCTTTCTTTTATTTTATGTGCTATAACGATGACGAATATTATTTTCGGAATTTTCTTTGGAGGCACCGACTAACATTAGTAGCCGAAACGACCGTAAGCAATGTTAAGTTTTGTACTAAAAAATAATTAACCGATTTTGGTCAGTTTGTTTGTTTGTTGATCAAAAGTTTTCTCCAGTTTCTGCTTATTATATATATATATATGTGTGTGTGTGTGTGTGTGTGTGTGTGTGTGTGTGTGTCTGTGTATGTACATATATATGTATATATATATATATATATATGTATATATATGAATGTATATATATATGTATGTATGCATA
>NC_068982.1:94228896-94236737 GCF_001194135.2 Octopus bimaculoides | reverse complement strand
ATATATATATATATATATATATATATATATATATATATATATATACACGGCAGGCGTGTTTTAACCGTATTCTACCAAATTAACTCACAAGACCTGAAGTTAAAGTTGAGGACACTCTCGCAAGGTATCACGCAGTCGGACTGAACCGGGAAATACTTAGTTGGAAAGCAAACTTCTTGTCGCAGAACACCTATAGCCATTTAGCCACGCTTATATGTATGCGTGCGTGTTTGTTTATATATGTGTATATGACTGTTACAATGCACACATTCATGCGCGTGCGCACACACACTGCCTCCGAAAATTTGACGTGTCTTATGAAATCTTGAATTATGTGGAGCAGAATCAAAACTGATACTAAACACATGTAATTCAACAAAATTGGAGAAATGCTACTTTCTTTCGTTTATTCATTCAAACATGTTTTTGTGCATCTATGAGAGAGAGAGAGAAAGAGAAAGAGAGAGAGAGAGAGAGAGAGAGAGAGAGAGAGAGAGAGAGAGAGAGAGAGAGAGAGAGAGAGAGAGAGAGAGAGAGAGAGAGAGAGAGAGAGAGAGAGAGAGAGAGAAAGAGAGAGAGAGAAAGAGAGAGAGAGAAAGAGAGAGAGAGAGAAAGAGAGAGAGAGAGAAAGAGAGAGAGAGAAAGAGAGAGAGTATTAGAATACCTGTATCTGTGTGTGTGTGTGTGTGTGTGTGTGTGTGCGTGTGGGTATGCGTGGGTGTATGTGTTTGTGCGTGCGTGCGTATGTTTGTATAGAGATGAAGAGAACAGAAAGAAAGAGTGAATGAATGAAAGAAAGAGAAAAAGAAGAAATGAAAGAATAGAAGTAAGATGAAAGGAAAAGAAAAAGAAAGAAATCAGGAAAGAAAGGAAGAAAGAAAGAAAGAAAAGTATGCACAGAGGAAGTAAACGTAGCGAGTATCGAGAGATAAACTTAGAAAGAGGCTGAGATACTGAGAGAGGAAGGAAGAGGAGATAATCTTTAATCCTTGCTAATACTGGTTAGTTGTCAAATTGCATTATCGTCTTATATTAGTGTTCGGTCGATACTAGGTGTGTTAGATAAACAATTGAATTTTATTTTCATTCAGTTGTTTTAGTTTCCAGGTTGTTCAGTGCTCCTATATTTCGTAGTTGTCTTCTCGACATCACCTGAAGCCACTAGTTTTTAAAGAGAAAAATGAAAATTGCTTACGGTATTCTATTATTTTCCCAGAAGTATTAGCGGCGAAGTGAAATATCTATGTGATATTTCATACATTTGTTACGAGGAGGTGCTGAAAAGTTCCAGGATTTGGGTAAAACAAAAATCAGTAGTCTCAATGAATTATGATTTTATTCAACATATTCCCTTTTCAGATCAACACATTATTGCAGCGGGTCTTCGGTTTTTTCTAAGCCCTGTAAAAAAAGAAAAAAAAATGAAGGTTGGTCCTCCAACCAGGCTTTTCAGGACACCCTTAAAATTATGAACGTTTCAGCGCCCCTTTGTATGTGAACTGCGTCAACCAACAACTGAAACCGTTTTGCAGTATAAATATGCATGCATTTATGTACAGAACACACACACACGTGTTTGTGTGTGTGTGTGTGTGTGTGTGTGTAAATAAATATATATGTACTATCTCCCTTAGCACCCGCATTATTAACTCCTCAATCTTCTTGAACTTTCTTTTCTCTTCTCACCATTCCCTATCTTCATACCCCACCAATCCCCCTCTGATACAGCTAGCTCCCCACATTCCATCTTCGAACTTCTTTGCATTAAGATCTGAAATGTAAGATCTTCTGTTCGCTGATGACAGAGGCTCATCTCATCCAATGTCAACTGCATCCATACGGCCACATATTGTGATGAATTAAATCTACCGACATTATTATGGATAGCCGCGCTACCAGGAACAGCTGTTGAACTTATAACACCTTTATTCCACCCCTTTAATTTTCTCCGTCGTTCGTAATCTGTGTAGGCTGGATCTATTAATATAAATATATATATATATTTATACTTAAAAATTCCTCATCTGAAAGTTTTCACCTTTTGCCTTCTCTCGTTTTACATGTATATATATTGTATTTGATGTATTTAATATATTCAATATATTAAGGTGGTGAGCTGGCAGAAACGTTAGCACGCCGGGAGAAATACTTAGCGTTATTCGGTCTGTCTTTACGTTCTGAGTTCAAATTCCGCCGAGGTCGACTTTGCCCTTCATCCTTTCAGGGTCGATAAATTAAGTACCAGTTGCATACTGGGAGACGATCTAATCGACTACACCCCTCCTCCAAAATTTCGGACCTTGTGCCTGGATTAGAAAAGAATATATTTGATTTGTCTAATTTGTTTATCCACATAATTGCTTCTATATCTGCTCAACTTCTTCCCTCTTATAGTCTTGCTTTACCTTGTGGAATGATCCCCTGAAAAGACATCGAAGTCTAAGTTTGAGTCTTTTGAACACTATTGTCTTCTAAACGGAAAATCTCTGGATCTCATTCGTGAACTATATATATATGTATGTGTGTGTGCTGCAAAGTTCCTAGCTTTGGATAAAAGAAAATACAGGATTTTATTCAACATATTCCCCTCTCTGATTCACAGACTCATTGCAGCAGTCCTTCAGGTTTTCTAAGTCCTGTAAAAGAACTCGGAAGATTGGGCCCCTAACCAGTCGTTTCCTGATACCCTTAAAGTTAAGAACTTTTCAGCACCCCCTTGCATGTGTGTGTATGTGTGTGTGCACATATATATTAACTAACGGTAATTGAAGCGTAGATATGTATTTTGAAGTATGACTAAAATTAGTAGTAAATATGATGTTATGAATAAAGATTCTTTATACTCTATTTCAATGATAGAAAACGGCTCATATAGGCACATTATCATTATGTAACACAGATAAAAAGTTCCTATACTTGGCCCCCACTTAAATGGTGTCTAATAACTATCCCTCACCTTATGAACTACCTACTACTACTAAGATTGGCTTCAAATTTTGGCACAAGGCCAACAATTGCAGGGAGAGCGAAAGTCGATTTCAAGGACTCCTGTGTTCAGCCAGCACTTTATCGATTCCGAAAGGATGAAAGTAAAGTGGACCACGGCAGCATTTGAACTCAGAACATAAAGTCGGAAAAAATGCCGCTAAGCATTTTTCCGGCGCGGTAAAGATTCTGCCTACTTGTCACGTTTATTACTATTAATATCAATTTCAAATGTTGGTACAAGGCCAACAGGTGTGGGGAAGTGGTTATGTCAATTACATCGACCTCAACATTCAACTGGTACTTATTCCATCAACCCAGAAATGATGAAAGGTAAAATCGACTTCGGTGGAATTTGAACTCAGAACGTGAAGACAGCCGAGCATTTCGCCCACCGATTCTACTAGCTCGCTGCAGTTACTGCTGCTAATATTATCAATACAAAACGTTAGACATTATAGACAATATAAAGGAAAGATACAAACTACAAACCGGACTCGAATCACAACAAACGATATGTGGTCTGAGTCGGTAAGGTTGTGTGTTTCTGTTTTTTTGTCTCAGAGTTGTGCTTACATGTTAATATCAATTAGCATCAATCTCCTTTAGCTATAATATTTTATAACAAGTAATTTGCCTAGGAACGATAGCATGTTGTGGCGTAGATATGGCTCTTGAACAATGTTATCCATTTCTCCATTATGTACTTTCTCTTTCTGTCCGACTATGTTATCTCTCTGCACAATTGTACAAAGGTAACTCGGAGCTCGAAGATTTAAAGAAAACTAATAAAATTCTGTTTCATTAAAGCCGCATAGAAATGGCGTTCAAATATGTGCTATAAATACATTTAGATTTGCAAAGGTATTTCACAATAGTCTGTGATCTCAGCAAATAACTCAAAAGCTTTTAAACGGCCAAGATTAAATAGTTGCAAGCAACCGTTCTCCTTCGAAGGAATTGTAAATGTTGAGCGAAGTCTCTCAGAGAAGTATCTTGAAAGACTTTAGTCTTTGAAGTGGTTCTAATTTTACCTGCTTTCTCTAAAATTTTATTTGATTTCCTAATTTCCTTTGTTTTATGCTAATTCATGCTGTAGGGTCTTGATTTTATTGCCCTTTATATGTTTCACTATCCTGGAGAAGTCTTTCTGAAAGATATCAAACAAAATACATTGCTAGGTGCAATTTCCTGGTTCTGAAACTATATTTCAAAGACTTTGATACATCTTTTTCGTCAGGTTTCTCAATAAATAAATAAAATAAATAAAATGAATGAATAAATAAGATTTTTGAAAGTATTTTCTTTCCCAGATCTGCCTTGGAATGCATTAGACATTTAATAAACTATATATTAGTAGGTATGCACACACATGCATACATGCATAATCATACATGCAAATACATTCATAGATGCATACAAGCATGTATGTGTGTGTGTGTGTATTTGAGTGTGCGTGAGTTTGAATGTGTGAGAGAGACTTATTTTTGCTTCGAAATAAACTGGAATAAATATATTTCGTAATATTAAGAAAGACAGAAACATACAACAATATATATATGTTATATGAATGATAAAGAAAATATAAAGATACTAGGGTATGAAAGCATACATACGTATAATAAGCAAATTCAGTGAACACATGGGTGAACATGTCATTTATATTAAATTCATTAATGCGTTACACGAGATATATTTCGAGATGTTTGGCGACATATTTTCCAATGGACGTTTTTTTTTTACTTACGTAAACCTTGTAAAAATAGATAAATAACGACAAAAGTGAGACGCACAAATAGTTGTAT
This sequence comes from Octopus bimaculoides, assembly GCF_001194135.2. NCBI lineage: Eukaryota > Metazoa > Mollusca > Cephalopoda > Octopoda > Octopodidae > Octopus > Octopus bimaculoides. The sequence goes on along the minus strand of NC_068982.1, from coordinate 94,231,947 downwards.
TGAATTACAGGAGTAAGTACACTTGGGTATAAACCCAACCATATAAATATTATACAATACCAATGAAAACACAGAAACTAGAGTACTACCATATAAATGGTCAAAGCTGCACGCAGGAAAAGACGGATATTTATATATACACAAAGGAGCAAATCAGGATAGTCACAGTATTTTCCGGCGTTTTTCTTAATTCTTAAATGTAACAATTATTCAATAGCATTTTGAACAGCCTTCCAATATCCATTAAATTCACAAGGGAAATCAGACATAGTGACTTATACATTCACGTAAAAGTATGTAACTTCAAACATACTTTTTCTGAAAAAAGTAGGAATTTGTCTTATGCGAGATTATTTTTTATATACTAGTAAATCTGATCATTCAAATGGTAAAGAAAAGCGACTTAATATTAGCATTTAATATGAAGTTTTGGATTCGATTCATTGCCCTTAGACACGATGTGTGAAAACTATAACATAATATGGTCATGGTTACAGAATATTTTAGTTCGGTCACACGAGAAGCCTTCGTCTTTTCCTATCCGAAGTGTTCTTTTACCCACTATATACATGCTATTATCTTTCACTTTATGTGCTTCGATTTTCATCGTTCCAAAAACATTAGAAATATTTCACTCCCTCTCTCAATTTCTAATTTTTTAATACGTCGACATATATGTGTATATATACATATAAAAAATACATACAAATATGTGTGTGTAAATAGATATGTGTATGTATGTATGTATGTATGTATGTATGTATGTATGTATGTGTATATGTATGTATGCATGTATGTATGTATGTAGAGATTGTTTTTGGTGGTGTAGACATTTTTTATATTTGTAAAAGGGGAAAATTAGTCAGAATTTGGATAAATATTATTTATTGAGCGCTTTCATCTCCTTTACAAATTTGTCACAAATTGTGAGCTACTGAAATTGTTTTCTTTAATATATTTGTGAGTCTGTCAAAAAAGTGCTAAGTTCAATTTGTTTTCTTTGATTTTAGAAAAAAGAATGCTTAGGAGCGGTTATTTGTTATTTTAAGAGAATATGTGTGTGCATGTATTGTCTACGTATGTGTGGTGAGTTTTTAAACAAAACATATATGTACTATTTTAGATGTTTGGTTAGAGAAGGATGAAAACGATAAATAAAAGAGATATTTTCTGAGATGGTTGATTTGATGACACATCAAAACATGTCAACATTTTTATTCAGTGCAATAAATTGTTACTTTTAGTCATTAAATGGCTGTTGAGAGTTTTTGGTCAGTGGCTGTGTAATGTAGAATGAGACAGAAGAAAAAGTTGTTTTAGAAATTGCTTTCACCAAATTGCTTCGAAAGACATTTAAATATGCGTGCATGTGTTAGAGTGTATGTGAGAGTGTGTTGTGTGAATGTTTTGATTGCTTGAGAGTTAATTTTTCTAGTAATTTTATTAACAGTAATAAAATCATCATCATTAACAATATTTAGTGATTACATGCTTTGGTTCTTTTAGAGGAGTAATTGTTTAATACAAATTTCTCTTATTTTTGCATGTTTAGTTTTAGTACAAATTCCTATGGTTTTTACATTTTTTGTTTTAGTGAAAAGCTTTTTATATTATTATTTCACTTTGTTTCCAGTATTTGGAATCATTCCTTGGGCATTTATAGAATGGAAAGATCATGAATCTGTTACTTCCACCTATTTCTACACGTTTGCTCAGTGGGAGCTTACGTAATTCAACTTGTTTATTATGAACCCCTCGAATAACCACTCCCAAGCACCCTTTTTTCAAAAAATCAACAAAGCAAATTGAATTGCTGCCCTTTTTCAACTAACATAGGCTTTTACGTGTGTGTATATATATATATATATATATATATATATATATAAATTAGTTGTTGTGTAATATATATATTTGTCGAGTCGTAAGTTTATCAGAAAAAGCTCCTCTAAAGGACTCGGCTAACAGTATAATGTAGTATAATGGAGTATAATGGAGTATAATGCAGAGCACCGTGTAGCTAAACTACAGAAGACTCGATCCATCAAATTATTTCATAAGGGATATATAAACCATAAACTGTCAGGAGGTATAAGAAATAAATATATTTATTTAAATACTTATCATCCTCAGTCTTACGGCCGTTTCGAACTCTCTTTTGCATAATAATAATTTCAGTGAATAATAAATTATGTTTACATGTCTGAACTAATAAGAGCGCCATGCATTATACAATACAATTGTATATTCATGTATCCATGCAGATAAAGAAAGCTAACTCATCAGACAATCGGGGCATCGTAGCTACATTAATGACTCACCTTTAAATACACTTACAAAATGTTCACTTTATATACCTACATTCATATATGCATGCATACATACATACATACATACATGCATGCATATACATATATATATGTGTGTGTGTGTGTGTGTATGTATATATATACAATTAGCTGCTATGGTCAGTAGAAATGAAGCTATGTTGTGTCAAATCAATTTAAGTGCGGGATCTAAGTTCAGAGACCTGACCATGTTTAATGTTAAAAAGCAGGAAGGAATAAAGAGTGGAAGTAAAATAGTTATAGTAAATCTTTAAAAATACAGGTTTTAAAATGTACGTAAATGTATAGCGATGAAAAATATATGAATAAATTCAATAGGAAACAGAGACAGCTATAGATATAAGGATTATACCAATATATAGTATTTCACAGCAGTTATTTTCCGATAGCGTTAATATGTCCAAAGACCACACATGTAAGCTTATGGTCTTTAAATTTAATTACATTTTCTAAACCCCCGCCCCCTCAAAATACTTTCTACTTTAATCAAATGAAGTAAAACGAAAACGATACTCACACCTACATAGAAGCACATGTATATATGCAGATGAATACATATGTGTGAAGTTATAGACATATGATATGCAGCTTTCTCTCTCTCTCTTGCTCTATTTCTGTCTCTATATCTCTTGCTCTATTTCTCTCTCTCTATCTCTCTCTCTCTCTCTCTCTCTCTCTCTCTCTCTCTCTCTCTCTCTCTCTCTCT
>NC_068982.1:94219095-94227419 GCF_001194135.2 Octopus bimaculoides | reverse complement strand
GTGTGTGTGTGTGTGTGTGTGTGTGTGTGTGTGTGTGTGTGTGTGTGTGTGTGTGTGTGTGTGAAGAGAGAGGAGGAGATGGAGGAGAAGACAAGGAGTTGGAGAGAAAGCAGATACAGAGTAAATTTGCGAACTTATATTTAAAAAGCACATTTGCAGCATTGTTCTGAAAATCGATTTGTTAAACAACGTTTTTTGTTGTTTTATTTTTGTTGTGTGGTTAGAAAATGTTATTGACCTGACTAGTTTCAGTGCTTTTTACTGCATTATCAGAGATCAGTTTACAGATACCACGCCTGTGATGTTTGTATTATTATGTGTGTGTGTTTGTGTATGTTTGTGCCGTTGGGCATATATAGTGCATGCACGCGTATGTATTTGTGTTATCATGTTTATGCTAGCGTACGCGCGCGTGTGTGTGTGTGTGTGTTTGTGTAATATCGACGTTGCAGGAAGATCAAAGTATTTCAAGACAGAATGAAGCAAAGTTAAAAGTGGCATAAATTCGTTAAAAAGACAATCAAATAAAAGTGAAAAGCAAAATAATATTGATGGATATTTAATCGTTACTAATAGAACATGAATTAATAACGTGATATTTTTACGAATAGTATATAAAAGAATGATGCGTAAACACATTTGTTAATACGCATACGTACAAGAAAATGAAGCATTTATTAGCGATACGAGAACACACCTGGATTGTAAAATCAACGTAACTGTAGACTTCTGTGAATACAGCTCGGAATCTTTTTTAAATAGCATTTCAGTGAAGGCTTAATATATGCTTACATTAATTATTGCGACGTAGTTGTTGATCTCATGATTGATGATTCAAGTGTTCTTTTGACAGATATGTCAGTATAGCCTGGTTGTGATACCTGTTTAGTTATTAACGATCCGACCATAAAACAAATTTAATGTGTTGTATATCATCCCTAACATTCACGATCTTACGGATATGTTCGTGTATGTGTGTGTGTTTGAGTGTATGAGGGTGTGATATGTATGCATGTGTTGCATTTTATATAAGGAACGAGTAAGAGTGTTCAATGTGAGTTGATTATCTGATGGACTGAAGAAATATTAGTATATATTAATACTACTTCCTACGTTTTAATAAATCCTCTGGATATTTGCAACAGCAGTACTTGAAGAGACGTTGATATTCATTAGATCGTGACAGGCGACCTCGTGCCAAAATTTGGAACCGGTATTAATTCTGCTTCTATTGCTATTAATTATCTATCTATCTATATGTGTGTGTGTGTGTGTGGGTGTGTGTGTGTGTGCGTGTGTGCTTGTGTTTGTGTCTGTGTCTTTGCGTATATGTATACGCATCTATCTGTGTACGTATGTATACACATGCAGAGAGAGGGAGAAAGAGAGGGAAACAGATATTTCAAGTGATATTCAAAATCAAAGCTCTAAACTCTTATTCTGTCAAGATTACCGTTTACCCCATAGGTGTGTTGCCTTATGTTGCATAATATTGTAATTCTTTTATCAAGTTTTGAATCGGTTCAAAATGGTATCCAGCCTCTTTCAGTTGTTGATCTATTACGATCAATTTTAATTTATCTCGTTAAATACTATTCTGTGGGCAGGAATACACCCAGAACAACGCTAATAGCTTAGGAGGGAAATTTAGGATTTCTCGGTTTTCTGTGAATCGATTTTGATTAAACTTTTCCCAGCTGGTTTGCACACCATTGTTGTATTTTCATTATTCTGTGTAACGTCCTTTTTTTGTTTTTGTTTCAGATTCTCCAGTTTTTGGGTGAAACACGTTAATAGCTTTTGAATGAAAATAGCCCATCTAGATTTTTTTTTCAGAAAATGAAGGGTAATGATACATATTAAGCGTACATTGAGTATATATTTTGAATTGTTTATCCACATGAGCGCCATTTCAACGGATAACTTCAAAAACCTTATTAGTTATGGAATCTGACAATTTCTTAATAGCAGCAGGTTGAACTGCTTCTGCTGCAGCTTTGATGGTTGCCCATTAGACATCGGCATAAACAACTTGTTTAATGATGGACTAAAGATTTTCGATAGGGATGAGATACAGAGATGCTAGAAGCCACACCAACATTTCACCTTGTATGCCGTAAGACTCTAGGAATGTTTCGGTGGTCCTAACAGAGTGAGAGGGGGCGTTGTCATGCAGGAATACAAGATTTCTTAGAAGTGACAGTAGTATATCATCTAGCTACGGATTCAAGACCTCCTTTTAGACCCACTGAAGCCTCAAACTCCTGTGAGGAGGGGTTCTCGCATGGAAGCCATGGTCATGATGATGCGATTCCTGACAGTTTTCGGTACATGAGGAAGTCCGGGTACGATGAAAATAGCTCTGCTTGTTTATCCAAGTTTCTTACGTAACTTGCAACCAATATTCCTAAAATCCCTAGCTGTCACATTCTTGGCGGTCCCGCAATCGGATCGTTCTTTTCTTGGGGCTTATGTGACTAAATGATTCGTTATGTCAATAAATGCTATATTATTATTATGGTTTTCTGTTTAATATATACTCAATGTATACTTAATATGTATCATTACCCTTCATTTTCTGAAAAAATGTCTAGATGAGCTATTTTCATTCAAAACTGTTAGCGTAGCTCACCCAAAAACTGAAGAATCTGAAATAAAAAAGAAAGGACGTTACACAGAATAATGAAATCATAACAACGGTGTTGCCATAGTGTGCAAACAAGCTGGGAAAAGTTTTACCATAATCGATTCACAGAAGACCGAGAAATCCTAAATTTCACTCCTATGCTATTAGCGTTGTTCTGGGCGTAGTTCAATGGTCATTAAAATTTCCAACCAGTGTGATGTTCTTTTAACAAGTTGTTTGTTGCTGTAATGCCACTTCTATATTCATTCCCGGTTTGTCTTCAGATATTTAACATGTTTGCAAATTATACCATTTTTAATGAATATATTCTAGTGCCTGTCATGTGATATCTTCACTTCGTTCTTGTGCAAGTATCTGTGTTGCTAATTATGTTGCATTTTTTCTGTGGTACACAAGAGCTTCTCCCTGAGTCATTTGCCAAAGGAATGGGACAATTGATTATTGGTCAGTTTATATTTGATGCTATGTTCTTTCCACGTCAAATGTTATTTGACAAAAACGTTGTGTTCTGGTTTTTGCATGTATTGCAGAACGACTCCATATGTGTATTTGGCTTTTAATACTCTGAATCGCTTCACTATACAGCTTTTATTGATTTTTCGTCTTGCTGTACTAATAATATGCTGATTAATATTAGTTTTGTAATTTGCGCCTTACGGCTATGGTTTTGGTTTTCTTCTATGCCGTGAGTAAATTATCTGCTGTTCCTCCTGCTAAGCTAATGGTATTGTTACTTGGGTTATTTCAGAAATAACAAGAAATTTTAAAATATACAGAAAATAATGCTGCTGCTGTTGCTGCTGCTGCTGCTGCTGCTGCCGGTGCCGCTGATGGTGATGATGATAAGGAGAGGGAAGAGGAGGGAATTCCTGTCGAAGAGGTATGAGTGTTCAGTCTTTGCTGAACAACCAGCGCAAATGTTCTGTACATTAGCTTACTGCCTCCATCAAATCGACAATGCCTGAACAAATGCATAGTGTGCCACACGTCAGGTGTCAAGGTGATTGTAGGGTTAGGGTTAGGGTTAGGGTTATTATCATTATTATTATCATTATTATTATTATTATTATTATCATTATTATTATTATTATTATTATTATTATTATTATTATTATTATTATTATTATAACTTTTTAGATGGGTTGCAGGAAGGAATGAGTAAATAAGAAAGAAAAAGATTGCCTGCATTTAAAGGTACCAGCAGAAGAAGCTGCTAGACATGACTAGGAAAGTGCATTCTGTTATCAGTAAGATATATACTACAAATATAGGTGCCACTAACTTATTGACCTATGCAGGGGGGAGTTATAGTTTCTAGAAGATTATGTATTCTTCAAAGAAAGATTAGAAAAGCGCAAATGTGGGAACGAAAATTATAAAATAAAGTGAAGACATTAAGACAAGATCAGAGTAGGATAGAAGCCGGGAAAATGAACAAGGTTGGAAATGCAAGATTTAAATCTTCTCTTGAGAAAAGATACTTAGTCAAAGAGAAAAGATTTGGGACACTCATGGAAAAGTTGAAGTAGCATATCATAGTAGTAGCTGGTAAGCTTTTCAGATATGAGAAAAGAATTGATCAGTATCTACAAAATAGATTATTTGAGACAGACGAGAGGAGATTTTATTGCCAAATAAATAGTGGAGAAGGAAGTACTGAAGATGCGAAACCTATTGCAGAAGAAGCTAGAAAGTTCTGGAGTAATATATGAGATACACAAGTCAATCCTAATGGAGATGCAGTATGGTTAAAGAAAGTGAGGAAAGAAGTAGCGAGTGAGAAGCAGCCAGATCTAAGACTAGCTACTCCGTTAATGTGACAAGTATTAGGGAAAATGGAGAACTGAAAGGGCCTAGAACCAGATTTAGTTCAAGGTACTGGTTGGAGAAATTTGTTTGCTTATATGTGAAACTGAGGGAGAAACTTCAGAATTACCTGAATGGGCGAGTAATACCAGCTTGAGTGAATAGAGGGAGAAAAGTACTATTTATGAAAGACGAAAGCAAGGGTATTACAGCTAGCAATTATAGACCAATTACTTGTTTACCATTAGTGTGAAAGCTGTTAATAGGAATACTCTCAGAAAGCATTTACGAGCAACTTGACAGCCAGAATTTGTTACCAGAAAAACAGAGGGGTTGCAGGAAGAATGCTAGGTCATAGGAAAACCAAAAAGCCAAATGAAGTTTCAATCTCTTTTTGTATTGCCACATTCCACTTAGTAGGTCTATTGACATAGTTGGTCCTTCTCCGTGTCACCCTGATAACTAGTTAAGCAGTTACAACTTTAGTAGTGGAATAGATAAGGTTATTTAAGGTTGTTAGGTAATTTCCCTTATTTCTCAAAATCTGTCTAAGAGCAACATTATATATCATGATTATGTTGGTTTTTTTATGCTGTTTGAGAACTTTGATAGCAGTTCTCTATTGATCATGTCAGTAAACTCAGTCTTGCTGACCTCTCTCCTAAAATCTTCTTTTGCTTTTATGATCTCTTTATTATTCACCTCGAATTCCTTGTCATATCTATTCTGGTATTCTTGAGGAAGGTCTACTTTCTCCTCATTTTCCGCATATCTGTTCTTCGCTATTCTTTCTTCAGTTTCCTCGTTGGAATGTACTGTACGTACACTAGGTTCGTGCATCTGTTACCTATTTCATTTGCATTGTTATTTTCATTTGGTCTACCGTGAGATATTTGTATCCTAATTTGGCTAATTTCAGCGTCATTTAACCTTTTATTCTTAATGATGTCTCTACGGACATTACTTAATTGTTGATTTGCGTCTACATATCTGCGTACTTCGTTGCCAACTATGTTTCTCCATGAAGTGTATGTTTGTACAATAAGGTTATTGCTTGGGTTTACTTGGGCTGTATAGAAACCTTTCAACACTTCTATATAACCCTCTCTAGTCCATTTTATGCATTTTGCTTTAGAAGGTATCTTTGGTGGTGTCACTACCGGTCTAGTGTTAGGGTTATCCGGGTTCTGGTTACCAAGTACGTCGTTTATGAGAGTTTGTTCCAGAAGCAGACTTTTCAATCCCAGTATGGTTCCCTTCTCGGAAACGCGGTCCTTGTTGTATCGGGCGATAACCGATTCGGCATGAGATTTGGCTTCTCATTAAAGCATTGACGGTGACAATGGGAGACGGGTCTGTTTGTTCGGGGTTGACTTTTTGATATAACACCGCTTCCTTGTTCTTTGAATGGATATATTTGTCATATCGTAGGCTGATAGATCGAAAATCGCCTCTATGTCTTTTAGGTAGCTATGTATTACTGTTTAGTGATGTTTTAAACTGAGTAACTATTTTGCTCCTTTTTTTATTCGTCTGTAGGAAGTCCCTTTGTTTTTGTTTCGTTTGGCGTCGCTCGTGACACGTGGTTTTCTTTAATTTTCTGTGTGTGTACGTCTGTGTTGTGCAAGCATTATTTATGTTGCTTATAAATATAACATGCACATGGATGCATGGACAGTTGATTGTATAGGCAATTATTCAATTTACGTACTTATTGCTTATTGGGTAATTGATGTGTTTTACCAAGGTTCCTGGTGCTGGTTTCGACTTCTCGCATTGAGATATGATGTATATAACAAAACTTTTTCCGATTTTTTAGTTCCTTTACTTTAACAAAACTTTTCCCACAGCCGTATTGCGAAGTTTTCCTTTCATCGCACCAATTATTAGTAATATTATATCGTGATGTTATTGATTGAAGATATTGTGTCTACCGGAGGTTTGTACTGTTTGTTAAGCCACAACAAGGACCCCAGACAGACAGTACTGTACGCAATATACGTGTAGTTCCTAGTAATGCCTATTTATGCAATACACCTAGATTGTATGGTATTTATAAAGTTTCCAGATGATTCTTCAGGTTGGGTAATATTGAACCCAATGCTCAGTGGTGCAAACATGAAATATGTAAACAAACGAGCTAAGTACCTAAACAACGAGGTAAGATACAGAACAGGACAAGTAAACCCAGAGAATGGACCCTTCATCATTTATCGGCTGTCAGTCTACTCCTTATTTCGAGCATGCTATGACAAGTAATAATATTTATAATAAAAACGATGGGATTGAAACAGTAGACCACCTAATGTTGAGGTGTAAGGCTTTATCACCTGTAGAGTATAAAATAAATCAAGACATGACAGAGTTGGCCAATATGTATTGGCCAATATATATGTGTTGTCATTATAAAATCAAATCTGCTGACAAATGGTACAAGCACCATCCTGAGAAACTGTAACTACTCTTTGGGACTTTACAGTATGTGCAGGCAGAACCACCAAAGCAAATAAACCAGATATTGTGGTGAAAGACTAAAACAATTAAGTATGTTTATTGATTGACACAGGCATACCCTGTGGCCATATCTCGGCAAAAGAATTTGATGAGCTCAGAAAATATAAAGATTTGTTAATTGAAATCGAAAAGATGTGGCATCCTAAGACTGTTAGAATACCAGTGATTGTAGGAGTAGTTGGAATGATCAAATAAAGAACTGAAAATTATCTAAGAATGAAACCTGGCTTAACTATTCATGCAGAAATTGCAAAAGATTGTCATAACAGCTGCGTCACACGTATTGAGAAGAACATTGTCGCTGTGAATTGAAAGAAGATGATGACGATAATAATAATAATAATTATTATTATTATTATTATTATTATTATTATTATTCTTTCTATTACAGGCAAAAGATCTGAAATTTTGGGGGAGGGCTCCAGTCTATTAGATCGACCCCAGTACTCAATTGGTACTTACTTTATCGATACTGAAAGAATAAGCTGATCTCGGCAGAATTTGAACTCACAACGTCAAGACAGACGAAATGAGGATAAGGATTTTTCCTGTCGTGCTCACGATTCGGCCAGCTCGTCACCCTGATATTAATAATGATAATAATATAATAATAATTGTAATAAAAATAAAAATAATAATAATAATAATCTTTTCTACTACAGGCACAAGGCTTGAAATTAAGGGTAGGGGACTAGTCGATAGTATCGACCCCAGTGTTTCCATGTACTTAAGTTATCGACCACGAAAGGATGAAAGGCAAAGTCGACTTCGGAGGCATTTGAACTCAGAACGTGAAGGCAGAAAAAAATACCCCTAACCATTTTGCCCGACGTCCTAACGATTCTTCCAGCTCGTCGCCTTGATAATAATAATAATAATAATAATTATTATTATTATTATTATTATTATTATTATCATTATTATTATAATAATAATAATAATAATAATAATAATAATAATAATCCTTTCTACTGGATGCACAAGGCCTCAGATTTGGAGGAACGGAATAAGTCGATAACATCAACCCCAGTATTTCACAGGTACTTAATTTATCGACCACGAAAGGATGAACGGCAAAGTCGACCTCGGACGCATTTGAACTCAGAACGACAAGACAGACGAAATACCGCTAAGCATTTTACCCGGCGTGCTAACGATTCGGCCAGCTCGTTGCCTTGTAATGATAATGTGATAGGAAGATCAATGGCGGGTAATGAATTAAATGCTGAGATTATTGTTGTTGTTCTTATTATTATCATTAGTATTATTGTTGTTTTTGTTGTTGTTGTTGTTGATGATGATGATGATGATGATGATGATGATGGTGGTGGTGGTGGTGGTGGTGGTGGTGGTGGTG
>NC_068982.1:94216562-94217875 GCF_001194135.2 Octopus bimaculoides | reverse complement strand
TATATTTATATATTTATGTATATATAATAATGTAAATAAAAAATATATAGGCATATATACATACATATATGTACATACTGACGCCCCTTCATTTTTTCTCTCTCTTCCTTTCTGTAATTCCTTTTTGCTCCCCTTCTCTCACTTCCGTTCTTTCCCTCTTATCCTTTCTCTAATTCTTTTTTCTCCCCCTCCACCGTTTTCTATCTGTCCCTCTCTCTCTCTCTCTCTCTCTCTCTCTCTCTCTTTCTCTATCTCTCTCTCTCTCCCTCTCTCCCTCTCTCTCTCTCCCTCTCTCCCTCTTACTCGTTTACTCTCTTGTTGCTTACACGTGACCATCGTCCACCCTTTTTCCATACGTGTTCATCTTCATTTTCTTCCGGTCTATTGCACAGACCAGGCGTATTCTTGTCTGTCTCCTCTCCTATCTTTTCTCCTGTCAAAGAATGTTTCTCAGCGTTCGCCACCTTACACCGTCTGGCGTAGCAGCTCTCACTGTTTGTTTCATTGTCCTATTTTTGTTACCAACTTTGATTCTCCGCAAAATCTCAAAATTTTTCTTGGTCTCCGGGAGGTTTTCTCGAAGGCACATATTGTCGTGAATTGCTCAAAATGTGGAGTAGATAAAAAAACAGCCGACAACTGATGAAGAGTCGTTACTTATGTTACTTGTCTTGTTTTCCATTTGTTTCTCGCGTTGTTTGCAAAAGAAGTTTGTCTTCGGATTTCATGTTTTCGTATTTCTTGTTGTTTGCATTTTGTGACTCCTGTACCAATATATGCATATATATGTCAATACGTACATATATGTGTGTATATATACCTACATATATATTTTATTTATATTATTATATGATTGAACGCCATGCATCCATTTTCAGGCGCAGAAGTGGCTATGTGGTAAGTAGCTTGCTTACCAACCGCATGGTTCTGGGTTCAGTCCCACTGCCTGGCAACTTGGGCAAGTGTCTTCTACTATAGCCTCGGGCCTTGTGAGTGGATCTGGTAGACGGAAACTGAAAGAAGCCCGTTGTATATATATATGTATATATATATACATATATATATATATATACATATATATATATGTACATATATATGGATGTATATGCTTGTATGTTTGTGTTTGTCCCCTCAATATCACTTGACAACCGATGCCGGTGTGTTTACGTCCCTGTCAGTAAGCGGTTCGGCAAGTGAGACCTATAGAATAAGTACTAGGCTTACAAAGAATAAGTCCTGGAGTCGATTTGCTCGACTAAAGGTGGTGCTCCAACATGGCCGCAGTCAAATGACTGAAACAAATAAATATATAT
>NC_068982.1:94213885-94216492 GCF_001194135.2 Octopus bimaculoides | reverse complement strand
ATATATATATATATATATACACACACATGCATTTATATATATATACATACATACACTTATCTCCCTATACATGCATGTGTGTGTACGCGTGGATATATAGACACATCACACGCTTACACACCACACATACACACACGCCCGCACACACTCGCGCACGCACATAGAAGGTGCTTCAGCTGTCTGAGAGCAAATTTTAGTTTCAAGAATAGAATTTATAGGGAAAAACATTACATTTTTATAGAATTTGAAACATATATTCTGAGATACACATTGTTATTGTGGGAATGCTTGTTGGACTTCCTCTCAACGATGCTTCAGACTTTGTAGTCCAACAGGATGAAATCATGGGTGGCAGCAGGCCAAATTTCAGGGGATAACATGATCATTAAAATGTTTGACTATCCACTCTCTGGATCGTGCAGGCTGCATAAGAAGGTGCAAAATCTTGCTAGAACACATATAGCATCCACCGAGCAACCCTCTCGATCCAAGATTTAATAACCGTCTGCATTGTGTCGACGTAAGGTGCCGCCTTGACTCTAAGTCAATAATGAGGAGGCATGACATGGGCTTCATTGCTCACGACCCTCAAAACCACTACATATGATCTAAACTTGTGGGAATAACAGTGGGGACATTAGAGGTGCGACGCCAAACCAAGTGTCACGGCTCCTCTTCCCTCTCTGATTCTAGACAAAGTTCTTTTCAACTGAGAAGAACGAGGGAATGTCGGGATCTTTTGGATGCTTAAGTTTCAGCAGCAAGCGCTTCGACCAGATCACACGGTTCTACCCTGTCTTATCGGACATGAACAGCCCTCTTCTCAAAACATAGAATTTGTACCTTATGTCTTGGTGCATCAAACATCTAATTGTTGACTCCGACACATGAAAGGATTAACAATGGACTTCACGTTGATGATGTCCTAGACACGCTGGACAAATTCAACTTTTCTGACAATGTCTAGCTGTCGAGAATGTATTTTTGGCCACGAAAAGCATATTCCTGCCAGAAGCCGGAAGCATTTTTGTGCCCTTAACCACGAAAGATCTGACGATATTTAAGAATGTGGTCAGCGGATAATGTGACAAAATGGCATGCGTTTTATTTGAAGCTTCCATGCTGGAGGCGAAACAAGAGAAGACAATTTAGATAAAGTTTGGAGTTCTTATGCCTCCTAAAAGTTTGTCTTCAGCTGATCAATTAGCTAAAGCACCCTGTATATATATATGTGTGTGCAGGTGTGTGTGTGTGTGTGTGTGTGTGTGTGTGTGCGTGTGTGTGTGTGCGTGCGTGCGCGTATGTCTCTGCTTTTCTGTTTGACTGTGAGTCTCTGTGTGTATGTTATCAGTATACATAGAGGGCCCTCTCTAGGCTTCGACGATTTGTCTTGCATGAGACTTTGGTGCTGTGTGAGCTGTGCTGCAACATCGGATGTCGATTAGAAAAGAGGGTATATTTGGGTGGTGATTGAGTAGAGTATTCGCATCATGGATTGTGTTATGCATTGAATGTGACCCTGTAGAGTTGCATAAGTGTACCAAATACAATATGGACTATATGTAGATTTGTAAAGGGTGCCAATACAGGTACGTATATACACACACATGCACACAGACATACATACATACAATACATTATACAGATATACATACATACATACATATATATATATATATATATATATATATATATGTATGTATGTATGTATGTACATATACATATTTAGAGGATGTGTTAACCTCATAAAGGGATAGTCACATCTAGGAAAATACTGGTACGATACCTAGTATTATTGGGGAACGGAATTCCCTTAAAACAATTGGTATATATCAAGCATATAGTTCATATCCAGCTAAATGAAGAAAAGGAAATGCAGAGGTGAAAGTTAATAATTATTTATTAATAAATTGGTAATCTTTACTTCTTACATGTGAAATTGTAGTTTGAATATAGAAGCAGAACACCTGACCTTTGTGACGGCAAATACTTTTTCTTTCGGTCCCAGACAATATGAAGCCCGTTGTGCTTACACTCGACAGATGCTTTAATGGGAATGTTCCATTAAATATCCCTTGTGTTCATAGTTGTGTATGTATCCAATAAGAGGTGGATTCTCTGTCTTTATTCCAAGACAGTGTTTTTACAGATGGCATTGTATATATTTTTTGCCACAGCGTCACGTTGCATTTGTATGTATGTATGCATGTATGTATATATTTATGTGTATGTGTGTGTGTATAGAGAGAGAGAGCGGGGAGAGAGATTGGTTGACTGAATGATTGATTGATTGACTAACTCATTGATTGATTGCAAGAATAAAAGTTGTCTTAAGCATGAAAATAAACTGGCTAACATTCTATATGCATTTTATTCTTTTATTTTTTACTTGTTTCAGCCATTTGAGAGCGGCCATGCAGGAGCACCACCTTTAGTTGAACAAATCGACCCCCAAGACTTATTCTTTGTAAGCCTAGTATTTATTCTATCGATCTCTTTTACCGAACCGCTAAGTTACGGGAATGGAAACACCAACATTGGTTGTGAAGTGATGGTGAGTGAACAAACACGGACACACAAATATATATATATATATATATATATATA
>NC_068982.1:94211653-94213529 GCF_001194135.2 Octopus bimaculoides | reverse complement strand
ATATATATATATATATATACGACAGACTTCTTTCAGTTTTCATTTACCAAATCTAGTCGCAAGGCTTTATTTGGCCGGAGGCTATAGAAGACAGTTGCCCAAGGTGCCACACAGTGGGACTGAACCCAGAAACCGAGTGGTCGGGAAGCATGCTTCTTACCACGCAGCCACGCCTGCATATGCTGAGGTTAGATGAGAATTTTAACGTACCTTACATCTCACACTTTTCTACATCTTCCTCACACTACGCACCTCCCCCACAGCATTCAGCTTTTCCTACTTACAGTCCCCCCGTTAACTACAGCGTCTCAGGAATCAATTACCCAGCCACGCCTGGTATGAACTGGTTTATGAGTGGACTATTGAACTGTATTCTAATTTCAGCAACAATGAATATACTAGCTTAGTTCGATAATCAGGTTTTCCTAAAATATAACTTTTATGTTCACTTCATTCTAACACTGAGCCGCGGCAATGCTAGGGCACCACCTTTAAGGGTGTAGTCGAACAAATCGACTTCATTTTTATTAGAGTCTGGTGCATAGCCTGTCAGTAACTTTTGCGGAAACGGTAAGTTACGAGGATGTAAAGAAACCGACAGAGATTTTTTTCTCTGCGGTAACTGCAGCGTATTTATCTTTTAGCAGTTAAAACATTTGACAAACATATTTCAACTAACCCAAATTCTGCTCATACCTAAACACTGCTTCGCGCTAATGCTTCGATGTTTACCTTGATCGGGCGATCAACTAGCGCATATCAGTCAACAAGTTGACTGATTTAGATAAAGCTACGGCTTTATTAAGTTCATTCAGAGTTGCTTCTCATTGACAAGAGTCAAAAAACTCGAAACATCAATGTCTGAGATTCCTAACAGATGCCGACACTGTACGAACTGAATATCTTCGCGCCTTTTTACCATAAGAGAGATTTTTTCACCACGGTAACTGGAGTGGATTTGCCTTTTAGCAGTCTCTTACTATAGCCTCGGGCCGACCAAAGACTTGTGAGTGGATTTAGTAGACGAAAACCGAAAGAAACCTGTCGTATATATATATATATATGCGTGTGTGTGTGTGCATGTGTGTGTATGTATGTATGTATGTATTTATGTATGTATGTATGTATGTATTTGAGTGTGTGTGTTTGCGTTTGTCCCACCACCATCACTTGACAACCGATGCTCGTGTGTTTTGGTCCTCGTTAACTAGCGGTTCGGTAGAAAAGAACGATAGAATAAGTACTAGGCTCACAAAGAATAAGTCCTGTGGCCAATTTCTTCAACTAAAACACTTTCAGGTGGTGATCCAGTATATCCGCAGTCAAATGACTGAAACAAGTAAAAGAATATCTTCCCAGCTACGTTGTTCTGGATTCAGTCCTGCTGCTTGGCAATTTGGGCAAGTGTCTTCTACTATAGCCTCAGGCCGCCCAAAGCCTCGTGAGTGGACTTGCTAGACGGAAACCGAAAGAAGTCCGTCGTATATATATGTGTGTGTGTGTGTGTGTGTGTGTGTGTGTGTGTGTGTGTGTGTATGTGTGTATGTACTTGTGTGTCTGTGTTTGTCCCCCACCACCATCGCTTGACAACCGATGTTGGTGTGTTTACGTCCCCGTAAACTAGCGATTCGGCATAAGGGAATAATAGATTAGAGGCCGATTTGTTCGACTAAAAGCGGTGTTTAGCATGGCCGCCGTGAAATGACTGAAACAAGTAAAAGAATAAAAGAATACATGTGTGTGTGTGTGTGTGTGTGTGTGTGTACAACTGTTTTCTGCAAACTCATTCACAACGCATTAGTCGATCTGAGTTTATAGAAAATTACACTTACTCAGAATGCCGCACTTTGGGACTGAACCAGAAATCATCTACTTG
>NC_068982.1:94207057-94211211 GCF_001194135.2 Octopus bimaculoides | reverse complement strand
TATATATATATAAAATTTTATATAATTTAGTAGCTGGACCTCTCTTAAAATATATTGCGATATTTTCCGGTGACGGGGAAATGTGAATTGTAAAACGTTTTCTGCTTCGGACTCTCATATAAACCAGCAGATCAGTACAGATTATAATATTAATAAATGAATGACAAAAGAACAAAAGTTGCATAATTAGCTCTGTTAGCCTACCGCTATATTTGCTATAATGAACTGTGCACCCAAGTCTGTGTGCTAGTGATTGATAAGGCGTTGAAATTGTGGTAATTTTTGGTGGATAATGGATGATAGATAAGCGTTTTCAAATGTTTTGTGTTTTTTAACCCAGTTTTCCGTAGTGTAAGTTCCTTCGTCGTCTTCCTCTGCTATATTTTACTGTTATCAATCTAATTGTTACTAGATACTTTCACAAACAGTGGAGGTGAAATGACCCAGTGGTTAGGGTAGCTGACTCGCGGTCATAGGATCGCGGTTTCGATTCCTAGACCGGGCGTTGTGGGTGTTTATTGAGCGAAAACACCTAAAGCTCCACGAGGCTCCGGCAGGGGATGGTGGCAAACCCTGTTGTACTCTTTCACCACAACTTTCTCTCACTCTTACTTCCTGTTTCTGTTGTGCCTGTAATTCAAAGGGTCAGCCTTTTCACACTGTGTCACGCTGAATATCCCCGAGAATTACGTTAAGGGTACACGTGTCTGTGGAGTGCTCAGCCACTTGCACGTTAATTTCACGAGCAGGCTGTTCCGTTGGTCGGATCAACTGGAAACCTCGACGTCATAAGCGACGGAGTGCCAACAACAACAACTTTCTCAAACAACCGAGAGTAGCTCTGTTCATCTTGGTTACATTCAGTATTTTGTTTAAGATTTGTTTTCTTCTAGTACTGCATTGAAAGTGAGCAATGTAATATCGTTACATACCATACGTTTTGTATGTCGGATATATGTATAGGTTCCTTGTATTTGAGATTTTTGTTTATATATGCGAGCAGGCCTATTATTATCGGGACTATTTCTGTTTTCAATTGCTACATTCCGTGTATCGCTATTTCCAAATCTTTATATTTGGATAGTTTCATCATTTCTTTTAGAGATTCATTATGCTCTGTTGGTATTGATACTTCGATTAGGAGAGAATTTCTTTCCTGTTAGTGCTTGGCAACAATATTCTGCTTATTTCCAGCTGCTTTGAAATTATTTAAATTCCACGAAGATTCATCTTCATGTTTTCTTGATGCTGTTTCATGCATTCCCAAAAGTTAGCTCTTGACGTTTTCTTAATATTGTTTGATGTTATTGATAGAAGAGCTTTCCTGATAGAACGGACGTATATTGATAATTTCTTTTCTCCCTTTTAAAAATATTTTTCTGGTTTTAATTTTGACCTTTAATGTGCAGCGTTGTCTATTAGATATCTACCGTTCACTGTTAGCAAAAGTATTACTATCACTATCTCAAACATATTTCAGTGTTATATATATATATATATATATATATATATATATATAGCAATTATTTTACATGCAAAGAGCATGACATAGGACGGGTTTTCTTTTGCTGCATAATCTGCATATATTTACCACCACTTTCAATCCTCTTAAGTTCTATGATTTTGTTTCTCATATATATTCCTACAATATTAACGAGTGAGAAGGATTTCTTCTAATCTTTGAGACGGCTTAGCCAGAAATAACTTTTTTCGCCCAAAACTCTTAACTTAGCTTGAAACTTTTATTCTCATACTACTCTATCAAACATTATTTGCGTCTTTTCTCATCAGTCTTTCAAAGCCTACTGTCATGCATTATTTATAATCACTCTAGACACTGAATATATTTTCTAACCGTGACCATAGCATCGTTTGTTTTATTATTAGATAGTTATCTCTTTTCTAATACAGACACGTAGTTGTTTCTACTCATACGGACCATATATCAAGAGCCTCACATTTGTATATTTTAATGTATGTGTGTCTGTGTGTGTGTGTGTGTGTGTGTGTGTGTGTGTGTGTGTGTGTGTGTGTGTGTGTGTGTGTGTGTGTGTGTGTGTGTGTGTGATAATATACTGCACACATGCACATATAAATTGAATCAATCCTGACATGCCTACATTTGATAATCTTTACTATCATAGTTTTGTATTTTGCTGAATATTTCATTGATTCGTTAGAATGAATGACGCCTTTTCTCATGTCTAGATATATTTTTCTTTATCTAACCAGTCTCAAAATACATTATATTCCATATTTCATGGCCTACATTTGATTTTATTAAATAATTGTCAAAGCTGCTCATTTCTTGACTTCATTTAAATCAATATCCATTATCTGTAATAAACACTTTCAATGGTACTGGTTTTCCAGAAAGTTTTATTTACCGTGCAGTTTCTATCCCAGTTGAGCCATTTGAATTGACCAGCTTGTATTTTATTTTAACCTTTGATTAACGCATCCTATTGCACTGCAATATTCACTTTTCAGGGAATGTGGCATACATAACTTTGAAAATTTTAACGTGATATTGCTTTCTTTTCATATATTTTGTATCTATCCATTACTAAAAATTTTGTAAAATTTGTAATGGTGATGGTCAGGATGTTTCACCCGCTCAGTGGATTCCAGCAAGTCAGCTATTATCATTGCTTCTGCTGTATGAGATCCTTTCTATTTTTCATAGATTGCAGTTTTGTCTTGTTATTCTGTAGCTTAAATTAACATTTTCTACTCATTGTAGGTATTGATGAGAGCCATTTCTATAAAATTGAAGCAGAATCTTAATCATCCAAGAATTAAAAAAACACTTTATATTCATCAGAAATCTTCGAGAGGCTGAAGTGTGAGAATCATTTGTTTACTATTAGTGGATTTTTACTTCATCTATTTAATCTTTTCAATCATAGTTTTCCTTAGTCAATGGATTATATGCATTATCTAATGTATAACTATAATTCATTCGTCTTTAAACACATTTTAAATGTTAATAAAACCCTTCAGTCAGATATTTCAAGAGGTCTTTAATTTCATTTCTGAAATATTCAAACAGTAAATCTACGGTAACATCATTAGGTGTTTTATGTTTCGTGGAATTTTTCAGTATTTCAGCGTTCTGCGAAACATATTGGTCGTCTGATATACCATTCATTCATTCATATTGGCATATAGCTTTACTTTCGTTTTTTCCCCGATTTTCTTTAAGATTTAAGTTATCAGGCTTTACGTTCACTGAAAATAGAATTTAAACATTTCCACAAATTAGTTAATATGGCACAGACGTTAATTTAAGCTGCTGTCTAAATTTCGTCTATTCTATTTTAGTATTATTGGACTAGGTTTATAAATTTTACAACCATCTTGTTCACGTAACAAGGTTCTTCGGGAAAATTTTCGCTTTCAAAAACATATGTAAACATGAATGTGATAAATATTTTGAACACATGTATTCATGCTGCTGTACAAGCGATAGTCATCTTTCTAGATTTGTCTTAAAACTAAAACCCACCGTTTTCATTTTCACTACCGTTAATTCTTTCCTTGTGACTACAATCTACAATCGCAATTTCTCGAATGATTTATCCGCGCATATTTAAAATGCACATGAGGCAATGTTTATACATGTTTCTTAATTTTCCACTTTTCTATTCTTCCCAATGAAATTTCTCTAACCACCTTTTAACCATTATAGTTACAATTGATTTTTTTTTCTATTCTGTAAAAACCTTTTAAAGCAACCATATTTTTTCCAAGCTGTGCATTAAGATTTGTTTACGTTGCAGCAGTATCTAAAGAAAGGAGGTGGCTGAACTCAAAGCCCCTACAGTTGTTTTGTTGTATTTCTGAGTAAAATATTTAATTCTCAGTTATCTAAGTTCTTCTAAATGGAGAAAATAAGTACCAGATTTTTCTTCAATAGAAAAGTATTTCGCATTCAAATAATGGAGACAAGAGTTGAACGCATGCCCAATAAATTCTTGTAAATCCTGAACGAATTCAATAATTTATTGATATGCTTTTAACTTCATCTTCATTGTTTCTGTTGCGTAAGCCATGATATTTTATTATGTGTGAGTGTACGTGTGTGAGTGTTTGATTGTGCACATCTCTCTCTCTCTCTCTCTCTCTCTCTGTATATATATATATATATATAT
>NC_068982.1:94185565-94200687 GCF_001194135.2 Octopus bimaculoides | reverse complement strand
ATATGTATTTATATGTGTATGTGTGTATGTGTGTATGTATATGAATGTATGCATGTTTATGTTGTGCGTGTATATATATATATATATATTAATATGTACATATGAACATACATACATACATACATACATACATACATACATACATATGTCTGCATGCATACATTCATGCGTACTTATTCGAAACTAAGTGCAGGCAATGTGTTTATATCGTAATTTTCCATTTTTCTGTTCTATTCTTCACAATCACATTTCTCTTCTATTACCATCATATTACCATTATTGTTATGACACTCTCATCCATTCAGTATAAAGATAAGAGATAACAGCAAGTTTTCTTGTGGTTTATTTCCTTTCGAACTACTGCTGTTTCATTTTTACATGTTTTTATTTCTTAAAACTAAAAGATTGCAATTTAAATGTCTTATTTGCTACAGAAACTAAAAATGAATATCCGAACGTTCGTTTTTATATTGTGTCATATAAGCTATTTTAGCTTGCAGGCCCTTGATTTAGAAAATATGACCGTGTTCAACCCTAGATTAGTTTACAAACTATTTAATTTATATTTCATTTTTTTTAACTCGTTTCCAAATTGTATCCATTACCATTCAATGAAAATTATTGGAACATCTTGCTGGTACCCAATTCTATATGGATTCTGAGCACAAATAGTTCATAGAGGAGAAATGCAAATTATATCTCTTTCTACATTACATTAGAGATGTTGAAAGAAATTTTGTACGAAAAGGAAATGAAAACAGGCCTCCAAATTAATCCCCTGCGATATAACCTTCTAATCTACAATGCTTCTCTTTTGGAACTATAATAAATAGTAAATATTTTCAGCATTATTAGATCTGTGAGCACTGACTTACACAGTATAATTGATTTTAACATGCCAGATGTCTCTTAGAAAAAGGCAATAGTTATATAAAAATCACTTACAGTAGTTCTACACAATAGGCTGGTTCTTCCTAATTGTCATTACTAAAATCAGTTTTCCTTTTTTTAACGTTCCTATTCTTTACATAGAGTTATAATCGTTTATTCAATAGATTATCTTTAGTAACAGTAGATATACATTTAAATTTCCGTGTTTTCTACCTTTCAGTAAAGTTTTAATTTTGTGTGCAAACAACTTCAAATAAACATCTAAACAATAAATCTACAACATTGTCATAATGATTGTGACAACAATTTTAAAACCGTCTGCAAGTTACTATAGTCAAGTCTATTCAACTCGTCAGTAACAACTTATATATCTTTTGTTCAATCTATCGTATCTTTCTCTTTTCTTTGCAGTGTCTGTTTGCTTTCTGAACAAGTCAACACAATAAAAATACATAAGTAAATATTTAGAATACCAAATTTTATCTCAAAATTCCAAATTAGTATAATTAGGACAAACTTGATCATCTTGACATCTAGCTTCTGGAAATACAGTATTGTTTCTTCCATTTTAACACTTTTGTTACCATATTTCTGTTGAAATGCTCTGTGTTTCTTTCAATTAATTTTAAATATAACAAAGAATTTAGTAAAATAACTTAGTTATCATTAAGCTAGTGTTAGGAACGTAAATTGTGACTATGGTCTGGTGGAAGAACTTATGAAAATAAGACATTTGTACTACAGAACCAGTGGCGGTTTCAGCCGGGTTGGTATCAAAAGAGTTAAACTACTCATAAATTGTAGCCACCTCCCTTTCTGTATCTGCAAACTTCAGCAGTTACATTAATATCTCTTTTGTGAATACTATGATATATCAGTTTGTTTTATTTCCATCTTCTTCCACCGAAAATATATTGAACAATGATGATATTTATTTTATTAGAAAACGTATACACAATCTTTTCTCCATTTATTCAGTGTGGGCATTTCCATTTAAATAATCCATAATTATTTGCACAAGTGAGTTCTATTTATTTTCTATTTTGAGCTAAACACTTACGTCTAATTTTTGTACACCACTATTTGAGATGTGCTCGTACTTTGAGATTGAGCTTTCTCGTTTTATTATGAACTAGTTGACTATCCTTCCAAATATATCCTTAATACCTTAATAATTCTCCATTTTTTGTCATTCAAGCTATTCTCTCAGTATATATGTATTATTCTCGTTTTGACCCACCTTTACTCATATAACATTTCAACCAATCTGTCTGAAAATATTTTTCTTCAACTTTTTCAAGATAAATTCTCACTCTTTCATTCTTTCTCTCCTTCAGACTTTCTCAATCATAGCCAACATTTTGAAAACTTACTCTTTTGCGTTCAGGTTCTTTGCCAAAATTGTTTGACATTTACATTTAAAAGCATAAATTGATTCTTTTGAGTCCTCCTACCACTTCCCAGACAGATAATTTTGCGGTGCAATAGTAGGATTATCTATCAATGAATAGACTATCTAAAATATCATTCCCTTTATTTAAGATACTACTGCGTAATTTGTGAGAAATATAGCTGCTATGTTAGCAGAAGAAACAAACACATAGAGATTCCATTGTTGGCTTGTGAGCAATGATTTTTTGCATGCACAATCTCTTTAGTATATCCAGTTAAAATAGTGGTAAGAAACTCTTTAGAGAGCAGAACAACAGAAGGTATTCAGAGAAGAAGCCCTCCTTAGCACTAGCACAGCTAGAGTACGTGCCGCCCGGGCCCTCCTGTTTACCGCCCCTGGACCCCCACAAACATGCATATTGCCTACAACAGACCAAAAAGTGGTGCCACCCCCTCTACGCTGATGCACCTTAAGCAAGAGTTTCAGCCTTTAACTTCTTACACTTTGTGGGAGCCAAAGAGCATCCAGGCCATGACTCCTGGGAGACCTTGCTGCTTTTGCTTTGCTGAGGGCTTAAGTCTCGCTTCGAGGTCTCTCTAGAGTTTTTCTACTCCGTGATTTTCACATTTTGAGGCAACTTTCATCTGTTTCTTTAGATCCCTTCTCTTCCTCCGGATGTTATCCAGCTACTACTGGCGTTTGATTTCTGGATAAATGATTTTGCTTTTGACCCTCTTACTCTATAAGTGTCTCTGCAGATCGTATAAACAATGACTCCGCATGTGGCTAGCTTGTGTTCCAGAGTGCTCTTCTCTATGAGCACATTCAGTTTCTGGACTGTTTTCAGGTCCAGTGTCTCCCATTCTTCTTTTGTACTTACAAGCAGCAAGTTGACTTTACAGCGTCTGATATCAACAGTCTGTATAAATCTTTCGTCTGAATGATCAACATGGATGTCTTTGGGACTGTAGTTTGACTTCTGCTCTTGGTTCCAACGTCTTACATGCTGGAGCAATACGCTGCTGTTCTTTTAACAGAGTACTTACACATTACTTTTTCGACTTTTAGATCTTCATGTCACGTAGAGTGGAGAAAACTCTGCCACAGGTACATGGAAATTCCATTTGTCCTATGCTTGTAGTCTGATGTGGATCATAGCGAAATTTTTTACCAGTGGATTCATCATTCTCTCCCTCTTTCGTTAAACCTCGGGAGCATCTTCCATTGCTGAATTCGTAGCATTTTAAGAATAATGACAAAGCGACGAGCTAATCCTCACATCCTGTGTATCACGCCTTTCAAAGTCGCTCGATCTTTCCCGCAGGTCATCCGTCTTGTTCCTAGAAGCCAATGGTCTAGATATGCATCAGTGGTAAGAAACATTCAAGATGACTGGATAACAGTTCTTCAGAGAAGACACCCACCTCATACAAGTGTTTCGGCCTTTAACTTCATGCACAATAAGGGGACGCACCGCATCCAAGTCATGACTCTTGGGCATCCTTTTGTTAACTCTTTTTTAGCTACTTTGATATCGGAGACTTGTGCATTTAAACCGCTTGGCTATTATTTCACCTAATTGTAACTCATTCCTGTTGAGTCTGCTTTCAAACTTATACTTAAAGAAATAAGTTTGGTTGTCATAACTAATGCTCCTTGTATTAAATATGTAAACATTCGCCAACAATTTGTTTGCACCATTTTCTCAACTGAGTTCGCGTGGTTGACTGTCGACCCCATTATTGCAAAAAAGAACTGAAGCGTCAAATATTTATTTATTACAAAGCGATGTAAGAAACACTTTGAAATAATTGCCTTTCACAAGTCATTTAGATTTTTAAGCTTGCCGCCTACATTGCTTCAGTATGCAAGATATTCGTTGAACTGCAGGCTATTCTGAATCAAAAAGAATTATGCAAGAAGAATATAAGTATGTTTACATACAACGTAGATCTTTACGAGCCAACACACGTGAGTTTCAAAATATTCACTTTTCTCTCTAGAAAATATGGCCAAATCTCCAAACGATACTTAGACGTCTTCCAAAAACATTACACATTGAATAATATGCTCCTGAAAAAAAAGTAGGCTAGTAATAGCTGGATTATTTTAAAGCAGAGGTCTGCTCTATGAAGGCTAACTTTGGTGTACTCACCAACAGCAGCAACAGCGCAATTCCTTTAAAATATTACTGGCTAATAGCATTAAATTGGCTGAGGCCTTGTAAATAAAAACGTGTAGACTAACTGTACAAAAACCCGTCAGATATATGTATTGTGTGTGCGCGTGTATATCGGAGTGATCTGACAGAATAGGTGTATCGAACTA
This sequence comes from Octopus bimaculoides, assembly GCF_001194135.2. Taxonomy (NCBI): domain Eukaryota; kingdom Metazoa; phylum Mollusca; class Cephalopoda; order Octopoda; family Octopodidae; genus Octopus; species Octopus bimaculoides. The sequence goes on along the minus strand of NC_068982.1, from coordinate 94,196,075 downwards.
AATTTCCTTTAATCATTTGATTTTGTCTATGGCCTGTACCCATATACGCATATCTCGACTATGTTTTGCCATCATATGAACTCAATAATAAATAATATACGTTCCAGACGAGGTAATGGGTGTGATATAACGACAGAAAGCAGTAAAATCGTTAAATACTGGCAGGGAGATACTTAAGTTCATTTTGAGCATTCGCTTATGTAACTGAAAGTGTGTATCAAATGTAAGCCTACTTGATATTAAGTTTTATTTGATTCCTAAATGTTCAAATATGTAAATAAGTGACAAAAGTACTTTAAACAAATCCTGAAATTTAGTATTCTGAAACTTAGCTCATCAATATATGCTACATTAACCCACAAGTGAAAAATACATAGCTTCGTCTCAAATGTATCAAGTTACTTTTGCTTATAACCATCAATTTCAAATTCTGAACTAAAAACAAGTTCACGTTTCCTAGTACGTGACACGTACCAGGCAAATTGTTTCTGTTGTTCCTCGCAAATAACTAGGTCATTGATTAATCCTTGACTACAGTTTTTACTTTATCACTTCGTTCATTTCCCACATCACTATCATGTTTATTTAACCACTTTTACATTATTCTTTCATTTATTTACTGTTCATTTCAGTACATTTATAACGAACTTATTTCGGTATATTCACAGGTTTAGATTTATTTTGTCTCTCCACTTTTTTAAGCACCATTTTCATAACTGAAAAATGGTGTCAAGTTTTCAGTCCATTGCCGAGTAAATCAAAGAACATTGTATGATGTTTCCCATATCATAGTCTGTTCGTGCTGAGTCATATATTTATGTTGTTGTTTTTTTCTTTAGTTCGTCGTTTATCTATAAATGATTATGCTCTGTGCCATAAGTTTTCGTTTGTGTTTGAAATATTGTTATTGCGAAGACGTGTGGCTTCATGATTGTGGTACCGATTCGCGGTCCGGGAGCACATGGAGTCCTTAAGAAATACACCTCATTTTACGATACTCCAGTGCACGCTGCTGAAAATGACAGGCATCTCGTGAAGTTAAATCTGCAACGGACTGGGCACCGTCCAGGAAGGGGCTCTCTTTAATGAGTGTATCTCATGAGCACATTGTCTGGTATTTTGAAGGACTTTATGCTACTATCCTACATTATTTGAAAAGCTGCAAAGATAAAGAGAGGAAACAATGCGCTGTGAGCTGATATTTATAGCAGTTAAATGAAAAATATTTGTAAATCTTCCAAGTGGTATTTTTAAAGTTTATGACGGTACTGTACGGTGTGCTGCAATATTTCATATACTTATCAGTACTGTATCTTTTATGCTGTTTCATCGGTGTAGTTAGGTTCTTGTTGCTACTTTAATATAGAGAAAAGTTTTGTTATTTCATTCTTATACTTATTCCTGCATTATTAATACGCTGATCGATTTCCATTGCTTGCTTCTAAGGATTTTCTGTGTTTCAGTACTAGTATTACTTTGTAATAGTCTTCTATTTCAATCATATCTTGTACTTTATGTGCTCAATGTAGATACAAGCTATTTATGTATGTTCTAAAATAAATGTTCTGGAATGCTTTTAGTATTTTTCTGGTATTTTCGTGTCACAGTTAATCAGTTCACTTAATTTACAGTTTTTTTATATTTCAATTTACAAATTGGAAACTTCTTAGGCTCACAAACTACATTCGACTAACCGGAGTACCAAGAGATTCAGCATATGAAATCAAATCGAAATCTGCTATAAAGTAATCCAAATACAAAATTGTTATCGAACATTTTCTATCAAGTCGTGCAAGCTTTGACATCTTTAGGAAAATATTCTTTTTGACGTAGGAATTACAAGTGTTATGTCTCACTCATAGTGACTATCCCCCTCCCCAAAATTTCAGGCCTTCTGCCTATAGTACAGCGGACTATTATTATTATTATTATTATTATTATTATTATTATTATTATTATTATTATTATTATTATTATTATTATTATTATTATTATTATTATTAAGGCTGTGAGTTGCCAGAATCGTTAACACACCATCAAAATGTTAGGCCGTATTTCGTCTGCAGCTATGTTCTGAGTTCAAATTCTGCCGAGGTCGACTTTGGCTTTCATCCTTTCGGAGTCGGTAAAATAAGAATCATTTGAGCACTGGGGTCGATGTAATCGACTTACCCCTCCCCCAAAGTTTCAGGCCTTGTATCTATAGAAGATAGGATTATTATTAAGGCGGCAAGGTGGCAGAACCGTTAGCACGGTGGGATAAAAGCTTTGCGATATTTCGCCCGTCTTCACATTCTGAGTTCAAATTATGCCGAGGTCGACTTCGCTTTCTATCCTTTCGGGGTCGATAAATTAAGTAACAGTGAAACACTGAGGTCGATATGATCGACTAGTCCTCTCCCCACCAAATTCCAGGCCTTGTACCTTTAGTATAAAGGATTATTATCATTATTATTTATTATTATTATTATTAGTAGTAGTAGTAGTAGTTGTTGTTGTTGTTGTTGTTGTTGTTGTTAGTGTAGCAGAATGGTTTGACTTCGATTTCGGTCTTATTCTTGATAGGATTTATGTGGCTAGCGGGTTACTGCCAGTAACCTTAAGGTATCCACAAGTTTTCAGTAGTCTTTCACGATAATATTTGCTATCCATAAGAGACAAACTTTCTGTGGGAGCTCTACCGGGCATTTTATTCCAATTTCATGCAGCCATTTGTGTATATCTTTGCTTACTGTTCCCAACGCGCCAATTATTATAGGCACGACCTTTACAGTTTCCATACTCCAAATTATTCCTATTTCAAACTTTAAGGGATTATATTATTTTTGTTGTCCATCCTCTTTCTTTACGATTCATAATAGGTCCATTAGTAAGCAAGTTCGCTTTACCTTATCTATAATTGTTATGTCCGGTCTATTATTTTCCAATTTCTTGTCCGTTATTATCATAATCATCATCATCATCATCATTATTATTATTATTATCATTATTATTATTATTATTATTATTATTATTATTATTATTATTAAGGCGGTCACCTGACACAATCGTTAGCACGCAGTGTAAGAAGCTTTGTGGTATTTCATCTGTCTTTACATTCTGAGTTCAAATTCCGCCGAGGTCGACTTTGCCTTGTATCCTTTCGGGATTGATAAATTAAGTACCAATGAAACACGGGGTCGATATAATCGACTAGTCCCCTCCTCCAAATTTCAGGCCTTGTGCCTTTAGTAGTAAGGATTATTCTTATTATCATTATCATTATCATATACACTCAACCGATTAGACTGTTGGGAAAGAAAAAATCCTAACATCGGGCTACAGCAAGTAACCTTAGATAACAAGAAACTTCCTAACTATCCTAGCTGTCCCTAATAACACAGTTTTCTTGAGCTGTGCTAAACTGGGTTTTATGTCTGTTCAGATATTTAAGGATAGTTCCCAATGCACCTATAACTACTGGGATACATTTTATCCGCACTTTCCTTAGACTCTGTAATTCAATAGTTAGGTCCTGGTACTTTACTATTTTTCTATACTTCTCATATTAATTTCATCATTTGGGACTGTAAAGTCAATTATCTGACATTTTCCATTCTCTTTAACTACTACTACTCCTACTACTACTACTACTACTACTACTACTACTACTACTACTACTACTACTACTACCAAATAAGGCCTTCTAGCTTCTATTACTCTCTCAGTCTGAATGTTGAGGTCCCACAACATCTTATATTTATTATTTTCTAGTACTTTACTAGGATCATGTTCATTCTTATATTTCTTACTTTCTAGTTGTTGTTGTTGTTATTATTATTATTATTATTATTATTATTATTATCATTTTAAGATAAAATATGGTCCGTTGTCTTCTGCTGAACCGGGGTCATCCCTTGACCCTAGGGTCACAGCAGGTCCTCATCTCATAGAGAGTGCATGGCGTAAAATGTGTGCGGAACCTAGCAATACCATTTTCTGAAGTTCTCCCACGTTTACACTGCAAGCGAGTTTGTCGAGCTGCTTATCTAGGCCCTTTTTAATTAGCCCTAACGCTCCAATCACCACTGGTGCTGTGCTGCTTTTCATTCCCCACATCTTGGTCACTTCTATTTCTTGGTCTTTGTACTTAAATAACTTCTCAACTTCTTTAATGGACACATTTCTCTCTGATGGTACTGTCACATCTATCATTAAGCATTTCTTAATCTTCCCATCTTTGATGATTATACCCGGCCTGTTTGCCTTGATTTCTTTATCGGTGTTGATTGGCATGTCCCAGTGTACTGTTACATCATCTTTTCCGGTCACAGTTTCAGGTGCAGCCATTACTGAATCAAAAGGCATAAAACTAAAAAAGAAAACTGCTCAACAGAAAAAAGGACAACAAAAATGGAAAGAAAACTTAGAAAGGATATACAATGCATGAGAGGCGACCTATCAATACTGACCGAAATAATTAACGGAAACTAGGTCAGCCAAAGAAAAGCCAAGAAAATATGCAAAAAGCATGGAATCAAACAAGAAAATGAAATACCTAATGCAAATGCACAGCAACTGTCACGATATATAAAGAGAAGCAAACAATTTAGACAAAACAAATTATTTAAAGAAGATGGGAAGAAATTTTACGGGGAACTCGGTAAACAACAAATAAATGTTGAGTAGCCGCCGAAGAAAGAGGATATGGAAAATTTCTGGAGTACGATATGGGAAATTAAAAAAACAACATAATGAAGATGCAGATTAAAGAACAAGAAACACTCCTGGAAAATAAAGAAGTACTTGCTACGGTTAAAAAGTTCAGTGATGATATGAGGATGTAGTTTGGACTGGAGAAATGCGCGAAAGCCACTTTCATAAGAAGCAAACTGCCATGTTCTGCGGATTTCCACGTAGCTTGTTATTGTTATTATTATTGTAGAACAAGTAGAAAGATAACTTTTATTCAACGCATAGATACGGAACAGTATAGATATAAGGATAGAATCCTTTTTTTCTTTTTAAAAGCAGAAAAATTTGTCGGCAGCCTATTATTATCATTATTATTATTATTATTATTATTATTATTATTATTATTATTATTATTATTAGTTGAATTTCTCAATAAAATCCTTTTACTCTTCTGTCAACTTCACTTGAGTTGTACAAGTTTATAGAATGGAAATATTATAAACATTTTCTTACAATACGTTTCGAAATGTTTGCTTAGTGGTATCTGATGAATATCAAGGTCTCTTATCGGCTATTGGTGCACTTGTGAGCGTTCCGATAATACGTTTCCTGACTGGTCAATATAGATCTCTTCACAATTCGAGCATTTGATGCAGTAGATTAGGTCTCTATTTTACAGTTCATAAGTGCATTTGTAAATATTCTTCCAGTTTCTTTTTATTGATATATTGATCGGTATGTATAAACATCGTCTGTCGCATCGATTGTCATTGTATTTTGATACTATGACAGTTTTATCATTGTTCTTTAGGTCAAACTTTGCTTTTGTCAATAATTGCTTTAAATTTTAGTGTTGCGTTTTACTTTGAATCAATGTGCAGACAGTAATTATATCTTTTAGTTCGTTACGTTGACTAATGATAGGTAAGTTTAATTTGACGACAGTAAAGATATTCTGGAAACATGAGTTGTGTAATATGATGTTCTGTTTTCGCTTTCCGCATTCTTGGGTTTCTCCAAGTTGTTCGAAATGTATTTGTTTATGAAACGAAAAAAAAATTAAGTCCAAAATCTCCGGTTCAAACTTTTCAAGAATTGCTTTATGTATACATGCACATAACCGCTCGCCCACATCCACAGATATAGACACGCATACGTATATGTATAAATATGTGCGCGTGTGTGTGTACATATTGATACGGACATACATATATGCATGTATATATACATATATATTGTTATAAATATATGTACATTTAAAGATAGATAGATAGATAGATAGATAGATAGATAGATAGATAGATAGATAGATAGATAGATAGATAAGCGTAAGGAATATATTCACGTGGAACAATACGTACGCAAAAAAAAATAACCAAGTCTTATCTTGAAGAAATTACAGCTTAACTTTCGAATTTATCAGTACACTACCTGGTAACTATCTATGTTATCCATATCATTCTTAATTTGGCATTCCTCAACGTAAAGGAATTAACACTCTGATATAATCCAGAGCTGGCTAACCACAATGAATGATAAGGAACATACCATTTTCTATAAGTAGGGGTAGATATTTTTGTTTGAGTAGAAATCCATTAAGTTTTGTGATACGTTTGTCTCTGGTGCATATTTTTCTGGCAAGACAGTATGGGATATTGCGTTCTGTATGTGTTTGGTGGCATGATTTAAAGTTCAGATACTAATGTGTGTCTGTGTCTTTATAATGTATCATTTTTAATTACCATTATGTCGATAAATAGTAATTCTAAGTGGCTCATATCCTTTGCAATTTTCGGAGTTGGGTGCAAATTGCTAAGGTGAGTACTGAATTCTTCCAGGATGTCTAGAGATATATCTATATTATAAAGAAATCCTCAAGATTTCTCTTCTGTGCACATTCAATATACATTCTAAAGTCAGTGCCGTAGTTTTCTTATACTCTTTGATGTAGATGTTCTAAGTATCCCATTACTGAGTTCACATAAACTGGGAAAGCCTTGCCTCTAATTTGAAGATAATTCTTCCTATTGAATTCATTGTTTCCAAGGATAGGTTTGACTGGGCCATGGCGAATCTACTACAAATCACTTGTCTATATTTTCCTCTTCAATATTTAATCGCCTTTATTCCTAAATCGTGTGGAATGTTTATATTGACACTACATAAAAACGAAGCAAGAATGAATTCGATTCCATTGTTTTAGGAAGAAAGGATAAGAACCCAATGTCATCCTCATTGAAATTTGGTATGTCGGTACATAATGGTTTGAAAATTATGTTAACAAAATTGCTTAGACGATATGTAGGGCATGCTGGACCAGCTATAAGAGGTCTATGTTTTAGATATTTTCGTTGTAATAATTTTATGTATTCACCATCTTGTTCCTTTACTGGATTTCGAATTTCCCTTGGCTTATGTATTTTCGGTAGGTCATATACGTTGCTGGGCTTAGGTCTAAAATTCGTAATGTAGTATCTTTCATTGGTGATGAGTTTAATAACAGTATTAAAAGCACTTAAGGCAGGAATCCTGTTTATAGCATCAAATGTCTTTCAACATCTGAATATAGACGAATCCCCTGCAGATTATTCTGACTAAAATGTCTGTGAATAAGCACTGGGAAATATCAACAGTGTTGGTGCGCTCACCGAGCTGTTACGGCTAAGCTACACTCTAAGTGGTTAAAATTTGACTATGCATAAGGCACTGTCAATGTCAGCTATGTTGGTGCGCTCACCAAATCGTGACATCTGAGCTGCATGATAAATGTTAAAATACAGTTTATAAGATGCAGCCTGCTGGAGCACTATTGCAAAGTATTTAAAGGACAGATTGAAACATTTCGTTACAGCTATCAATAGTGGAACATAGCTGTCGGATAATACTGCTACTATATAATCTCGAAGAATGCAAATGGCGCGAAAATGTGTTTTATCATAGTATGTAATATTGTAAAATTTTAGAAGATACAAAAATAAAACGTAAAAAGTAGACTATGCTGGATGATAACAAGCTAGACATACAGATAGACAGACAGGTCGATAGACAGACAGACAGACAGACAGACAGACAGACAGATAGATAGATAGATAGATAGATAGATAGATAGATAGATAGATAGATAGATAGATAGATATATGGCTATATAAACTTACAGCAAATTTAGATCCTCCTACCAAATGCTCGTCAAATGTATTCTTACATTGTAGTTATATGTTTACGCGTATGTGAATGTATGTTTCTGTATGCGTGTGTATGTATGCATATGTGTGTGTGTGTGTGTGTGTGTGTGTGTGTGTGTGTGTGTGTGTGTGTGTGTGTGTGTGTATGTGTGTGTTTGTGTGTGTCCCAGTGTGTTTTTATTTTAAGAGAACAACATGTAACTAAGGGACTGAACATAGTGTGATGGAGCACGAGAAAAAACTATTTACTGCAAATTGATACCAGTTATATATGTATGAGTTCGTATGTTACGAATAGTTTTGTACAAAAGATTTTTAATGTTATTTCTATTTTTCCATATTGCTATATTTTCTTATTCGCAGCTCTACCACTAGAATATCAAAACTATCAACAAACCAATACAACATTATCAACTTCCAATGAAGAGACAGATTACGATGAAGTTATGATTCCACATCGCATTGATTTTAAGAAATATTTCATTAACCCTGAAAGACAAATTCCTCGAAGATCGTCATTTACAGATGTCGAAAACGTGTTGAAAGCTGAAACTTCGACTTTAACTTTACCGAAAAGGGAAAGGCAATGTATCTCTTTACCGAGAGGTCAGATAGAGGAAACTAATATTCTGGAATCGCCAGTAAGTAATCTTCATATCATTTCGTCAATAATTGTTTTTGAAAATAGGTAAGTTATTTCTTTTATGAAACGAAAAAAAAATTAAGTCCAAAATCTCCGGTTCAAACTTTTCAAGAATTGCTTTATGTATACATGCACATAACCGCTCGCCCACATCCACAGATATAGACACGCATACGTATATGTATAAATATGTGCGCGTGTGTGTGTACATATTGATACGGACATACATATATGCATGTATATATACATATATATTGTTATAAATATATGTACATTTAAAGATAGATAGATAGATAGATAGATAGATAGATAGATAGATAGATAGATAGATAGATGGATAAGCGTAAGGAATATATTCACGTGGAACAATACGTACGCAAAAAAAAAAATAACCAAGTCTTATCTTGAAGAAATTACAGCTTAACTTTCGAATTTATCAGTAGACTACCTGGTAACTATCTATGTTATCCATATCATTCTTAATTTGGCATTCCTCAACGTAAAGGAATTAACACTCTGATATAATCCAGAGCTGGCTAACCACAATGAATGATAAGGAACATACAGAAATGTTTAAGGTAAGTACAGAGTATTTCACTCCATAGGTAAATCTAAGTTCGCTCCAGTGGATTTCATACAACATACAATCAAGACATAAATTAGAATGGAGGATTACACTTCAAAAAATGTGTTTATCATAGTATTATTCTCATTTTTATGTGTATGATTAGTATTGCAACATACTTAACTCATCTCAATGATACTCTTCTAATATTCCAAAAAAGTATTAAACATAATTGCTATGGACTGGTCTGAATATCCAAATTAAAACGATTTTAATTTATTTCCTCTTTATTTCCACTTCCTTTCGATTTCTTTTAAATCTATCATTTTATCATCATTATAAGTGATCAGTGAGTGAAATACTTCCTCACCTAATTAAAGTTTTTACTACAACTAATTGTATAAATTAATGTATTCCCTTAAATTCTAAAACCGACAATATAAGTCTCAATTATACGAGAACTATACCCATATCGTATTTCAAAGCAACTTCTAATATCATGTAGCGTAAAGATTTATGATCCGTCATTTAGAATATACTTTAAGAAGAACTATCTAACGCTTGACTCTTCAGTTCGCTCCACACATCCTCATGAATAAAACCTTCAGCAAAACTGCATAGGAGTGTCTAGCTTGGAGGAATATGCACTGCAACTGAACCAATATAAGTGCGACATCAAAGGACATTAGGATACTTATCCAGTAGAAACACGTGTCGGATTGGAATTTAATATCAATTTAATGAGAATAATAGTGTAATAAACAAATTTTTAAGATGAATAATTCGCCGTTTTCCTTTGTGGTGTCTTGATGATATATATATTTACACACACACACACACACACTCGCACATACACATACACAGACACAGACACACACACGCACACACACATACACACACACACACACAAACACACAAACACACACACACACACATATCTATGAATGTATGTTGTTATGTTTCGGTATTGTCATTCTCTTGCCAAATAAACAGACGCGCTATATATTCGTATATGTATATAGTGCATGTGTTTAAGAATAAAAAATGACCATCGCGAAAAATAACAATGTCGGTTTCAACACACGATTTCACATCAAGAAACTTGCAACACAAATTCATAAACGTATATCTGTCCGTCTGTCTGTATGTATGTCTTTTGTCTGTCTGTCTGTCTGTATGTATGTATGCATGTGTGCATGTATGTATGTATGCATGTATGCATGTATGTATGTATGTATGTATGTATGTATGTGTTTATTTATTGTATTGTATCGTCTGGATGTGTTGCGTGTAACCAATGGAAATCACATGAAACTGTTTGATGAGCTATAAACTCTGCTGAATTACCTTAATGTTTCCTTTCCTTCATTAGAATTTCCAAATTCTAAATGTCATTTAAGGACACTCTGTATATATGTATATATATATATATATATATATATATAT
>NC_068982.1:94181779-94185288 GCF_001194135.2 Octopus bimaculoides | reverse complement strand
TGTGTGTGTGTGTGTGTGTGTGTGTGTGTGTGTGTGTGTGTGTGTGTGTGTGTGTGTGTGTAATACTTCCTTTTCTAGATAACCAGATAGCTTTGAAATAATTTTTTGGGTGTATAAGTTGACACTATGATATAGTATACACAACACAACTGAAAATACGGATACAGTAATCCCTCGTCATGTCGCGGTTCACGTATCACGGTTTTTTATTGAAGCTTACGTCGACTTCTCCGTGGTGCTGTTTTGCATTTATAGTAAAATCAATATATACAAATTATAAAAAATTATAATAAATATACAGTTCTGTTACTACTTCGCGGATTTTCCCTTATCGCGGGAGGTTTTGGAATGTAATAACCGCGTTAGTCGAGGGATTACTGTACTACGAGATATTTTTAAATATACACGATGTTATTTTGCTTTAGCGTTACCTACCATGAAATATTACTTTTATTTTCTTCCCTACAAGAAATGCTACACCTTTATCCTGCAGAGGAAAATTAGTTTCCAATATCAGTTAAACATCGTTTCTTATATTCCTATATACACAAAGAATTTTCACATTTCAGGCAAGTATATTCGCAGAAACAAATATTCATATTAATACTGTAGATTAATTTTCTCAGTCGAATGGATTCCTTGTCAACATCCTAGTGATGTTAGATATCCAACTATTTTCAATGAGTTGATTTTTCTCCTCGTTTCCTACTGTGTTGCGAACTTGTTGACCAATGTGTGAAGGATACCATAGCAACATTAATGGTACACAAACACAAAGTTTCATTTGCTGAAATAAAATTATTTCTTGATGCAGTAGCGTTATATTAGTTAACGAGGGTTTTCTTTACTTTATACTCAGCATATTAACAGCATATGTGATATCTAGATATAAAACATTTCATTCAAAATTTCAAGTAAGCACATACATATAGAGCCGGCGAACCACCTGAAAGTAGGACAAAACAGATTGAAATGTTCATCTATTACTACTACAGCTACTAAAACCACTCCCTTACTACTACTACTACTATTACTATTGCTAATACTACTACTACTACTAATGATAATAATAATAATAATAATAATAATAATGACAATAAATAATAATAATAATAATAATAATAATGATAATAATAATAATAATAATAATGATAATAATAATAATAATAATAATAATAATTATTATTATTATTATTATTATTATTATTATTATTATTATTATTATTATTATTATTATATTAAAAACCAAATATATGACACCGTAGGCATAAAACCAACATGAACTTCTAACTTGTCTCTTGGGGTCTCATGGTGAGAACTGGAACTAATTTGTACAAATACAAAAGTCAAACATAATAATAATAATGATGATGATAATAATAATAATAATAATTGTAATGGAACTTGCAAATTTGCAAGGGAACTTGGCATTAATCCTGAAATATTTGAGGAATCTGAAACCGCTGCCACAAAACAAGCAAAATGGATCAAGCAGACGGCAAAAAAAGAACGGGCAGAAGCAAATTGAGGAGCGGTGGAACGAGAAGCCTCTGCATGGACATTAAATACTTCGAAGCTGAAATGCTAATGTAGATCAAGCAACAACCCATTAGTGGCTGAGTGGTTCAGGACTGAAAGCAGAGACTGAAAGTTTCATATTGTCAGCACAAGATCAAAGCTTGCTCACAAAAAAACTGCCACGCTAACGCTCTTCAAAACGGTTTTGACCCTAAATGCAAATTTTGCGACACCTTTGACGAAACAACAGACGATTTCGTCTCGGGATGTCCTGTGCTAACACCAAACGAATAGAAGAGCCACCATGATATGATAGGACACTATTTACATTGGAAAATATATAAACATTACGAAATCAGCACTCCTGCTTACTGCTATGAATATTATTCCTGAGCCAGTCGTTGATGGTAAGTGTCACTATTATCCGGGATTTTCCAGTCAACGCTTACAGAACGATCCAGGTTAATCGACCAGACATAATCATTAAAGACAGGGAAGAAAATACTTGTAGACTTACAAATGTAAGTGTTTCTACTGATAAAAATAGGTGTCAAGGAATTTGACAAACTAAGTAAATGTAAGGACCTGGAAATTGAAATACAAATGATGTGGCATCTTAAAACGAGAACTGTTCCTGTTATTGTAAGTGTCCTAGGTATGATAAGAAAGGGATGTCAGAAACATCTAGATAATATCCCAGGAGAACCATGTTTGAGAAAAATCCAAAAGATTTTACTGACAAGTACTGTGCACTTCCTTAGCAAAACCTTATTCATTTAAATGTCTGGTTTATATTACATTAAGATATTTTGCTAATTCCCCTCCCCAAGTTTTCAGTCATACTGTAAAATCACTTATCCTCCACTCGCCCTAGGACACTGGGTGTGTCTCCGCAAGTGACTGTAACAAACATGCAGATTAAAAGTTAATAATAATAATAATAATAATAATAATAATAATAATAATAATAATAATAATAGTAATAGTAAAATACTGTCTATGTGATCTCAAATTTTAAAGCAAACACATAATTTTCTTATGGTTTCTTAAACATTCACTTGAACAAAACTATACAAATCCAAATATATGGTGCCCTAGGCATAACACCTACATGAACTTCTAACTTGTCTCTTGAGGTCTCTGGGTGAGACTTGGATCCAACTTGTACAAATGCAAAACAAAAGTCAAACATAAAATAATAATAATAATAATAATAATAATATAAGAATAGTGACACTTACCATCAGCGACTGGCACACATCCTACGCAAAACACTTTCAATACAGTAACCATAAGAGCACCACAGCAAACCACAGCACATACCCAAGGCACACAGAGCTGAGCTCGGTAGTGAAGTGAAAGCACGTTATAAAAATAAAACTACTGAACAATAATAATAATAATAATCAGGATAATGATAATGGTAATAATAATAATAATAATAATCATTTCTGTTATAAGCACCAGGTCTGAGATTTTGTGGGAGGGGCCAGTCGATTACATCGACCCTAGTACTCAAGTGGTACTTAATTTGTTGACCCCGAAAGGATAAAAGGCAAAGTCGGTCTCGGCGGAATTTGAACTCAGAACGTAGTGACTGGACGAAATACCGCAAAGCATTTCACCTGGCATGCTAACGATTCTGCCAGCTCGCCACTCTGATGATATAATAATAATAATAAGTTGTAAGGGCATTCGGATCACAAACAACCGAGTTCGAGAAATATGTCAGTGAAATCGGAATTGACATGAGATTAGAGCAAGCCCGAACGACTGCTCTGCTGAGGACAGCTAGAATTTTGTGATTCGTTCTGGGATGTTGAATGTCTCCCACGGTAATTAACAAACAAGTATCAAAACTTATAATGTGCGGAAAGAGACACTACGAGACCTCTGAGAGCAGGTTGCTGCCCACTCTCACAAAATCAAGCAGAGCAAACAAGACCGATCGCTCTGGGAAGAAGAAGAAGAAGGAGGAGGAGGAGGAGGAG
>NC_068982.1:94170627-94180625 GCF_001194135.2 Octopus bimaculoides | reverse complement strand
CTGGAAATAGAGATAACTCGAATGTGGAATCTAAAAACAGAAACAATTCCTATCATAGTAGGTGCCTTAGGTATAATAAAAAAATATTCAGACAAATACATAACAAAAATAGCAGGACTTACATATATATATAACATACAGAAAATTGCACTACTGGGTACTGCACACATCCTACGCAAAACACTTTCAATACAGTAAACATAAGAGCACCACAGCAAACCACAGCACATACCCAAGGCGCACAGAGCTGCGCTCGGTAGTGAAGTGAAAGCACGTTATAAAAATAAAACTACTGAATAATAATAATAATAATAATAATAATGTGAGAATTTCATGTGGCATTTTCCAAGGTGACTATCACCATTCCTCATTTGTGTAATCTTAATACCTCTTCCTAATTGCTCGATGATGTACAATATGGTTATAAAATTTTTGTAAAAATATAAATCATCTCTTTTACATAAATGATTTAAAGCTCTTTGCAAAAAGGTCACAACTACATGGCTTACTAGAAATTGTAAAACGGTTCAGTGATGACATCAGGATGGAATTAGGCCTAGATAAATGCGCAAAATAACAGAGGGAAAATTATAGAAACAACCAACGTTAATCTTAACCAACAGAATGTTATCAAGGAGCCAGATGGAATCAAACATTCAATGATGAGAGAAAAGATCAGAAAAGAAAGTTATCGCAAGGTAAGGGCAATACTCAATGCAGAGCTGAACGGAAGAAACAAACCACAGTACATAGCCAAAGCACACAGAGCTGCGCGCGGTAGTGCAGTGAAATCACGTGATAGAAATAAGACTACTGAATAATAGTAATAATCATAATAAAATAGAAGATGGGCTACAGCAAATATTTTGCTCACCACACATATGCTTGTCAGTTGTTTGACCATAACCAGTAGAACGTGTCCCTTAGTTACTGACGATATGTGCATCTCTGATCGCTTGAAGGAGTAGTGGGGGAGCATCATGGCCATGCATTGAGAGGATTTATTTGGTATTTGAATAACTCACCTCTAGAAACATGAGTGTTTCGTTCACCATCTTTAAACAAGCCTTATTCAGGGACTTTTTGAGCAGGATGGGCGTTTCTTCCGTCTTTACCTTCTGCGGTCAAATTCTGCTGAGGACGTCTTTGCCTTTTATTCTTTCGGGGTCGATGCGGTTTATCCATGTCCAAACTGGCAGATGCAAGAAATCCAGTCGGTAACTCTCGGACAGGTAAAAACTTCTGATCAGGTATGCGAGACTTTTTCACCCCACTCTTCTAACACTGGTCCCACACAATTTAAACGTGAGTCCTATTAGCACTAATGGTCGAAACCTTCCCAGTATAACCTCCAGGCGTCTGAAGAAATCTAGCTGTTTTCTCTTGTTAGAGCATAAACAGCCACCTGTCTGAAAGCACCCCCGTCGCTACTGTTCCCATCCAGGATCCCCAACTTACATTCTGGGTCACGACGATAGACCTTAACTTGAGATCCGAACCTTTCCGGAACAACACCACAGTTCCACCCCATTTCTGGTTGACAGGGAGATAAATAAATCTCATATCCACCGAAATGGGCATGAAAGCTTGTAGATTGTAGAATCTGGTCTCACTGATAGCTAAAACTATACTTAGTTACCTGAGGTCGTTGCGTATGTGACCTTCTGTCCAAGGTGACTCCAGTCCACGTGCATCTACACTACGTACTCTGAGCAAGACTTTGTTTGTGAGAGAGAGAAGGTGATTGAAGAGAATCGCTTACCCTATTTCTGCGGAGAAACAGATGTGCTGGACTTCTGGCTATCCTTTTGCATCGATAAACATTTTTTGTGGTCTTCTGTTTATGTTCTCAGGAAGAGCTCCCATTTCATTAGAATACTTCGCTTTCAGCTTATTGTAAGTTGCTTCTTTTATAATTTTTATGTGAATAGGGGTGCTATGAGAGGGTGAGATATGCTTATTTAGAGTAATGTTTGTGTATTTTTGAATATGCTTATATTCTTGTTTGTGTCTATGGCCGTGTAATTGATGATCGCTTGGGAGTGCTGTTCATATTGATTTCAATTCCAAGTGTTTTCGTTTGTTGAAGTGTTTGTAATATTAGTGGTGTTTCTAGTGTTGAAGATGTTTGTAATTGCTTTGGTGTAGTGTATGTAGGTGTGTGATGGATTGTTGTTTTCTGTGTTTCCTCTAACTACTTCATTTTCAGTCTTGTACGATGCTTTTCATTTCGTAATTTTTTTCTTTACACTTTCACTAGGATCCATTCTCGTGGTTTTCCCAAACTGATTTCCTCTCTAGACGAGTTTTCACAGTCGGAAAAAATTAGTGGCAATGGAGAGAAATATATCTGCATATAAGCACATTTCTAAGCTGATGGTTTGGTTGACTGACATTGGAGAAGCTTCTTTCGGTTACGAAAGTGCAGGTGTTGTTATTGTCTTCCTCCGGTGTGGTACCGGCGCTTGTTGCTGATGCTGTTGAATGAATCTCTCCTACTTCCCCTTCTGTTGATGCTGTTCCTGTTTTGGATGCTGCTGCTCTTGACACTGTTGTTGTTGGTGTTGGTACAGTTGGTGGTGATGGTGGTGATGCTACTGTTGCTTTTGGTGCTGTTGTTGTGTTATAGATGTCCATAGCAGCGGGGATTTCCATTTTCCATGCATGGGAGAGAAATCCGTTAAGTGAATTGTCTCGCCAACATACGGCATCTCGTCTTTCTGCCGTCGACTGGTACGAATAGCTGTGTAATATTATGGCGGTCGATCAGATCAGGTATGTCTTCGTTACTGACCGGATCGGCGTGTTTCCATAATTCTATTCCTGTGCTAGATCAAATTTCCTTTCCCATTCTGCGCACTTTAAGAATTGTAGTTTTTTTTTTTTTACATATGCCGTACAATACGGTTACCACCAGCAAAGCGATGTCCACTTGGGATGGTACCTCAGCTACTTTTATTTTAAACACCCTCCAACCGAAGTATGTCGGAATTAGCAATAATTCCTCACTTTTGAAGGGTTTTCTTGCACTTTCTTTGGTTTTCCTTCAGTTGGAAATTTCACCTCAACTCTACCAAAGCATCACCCACTGGCGACATGTTTTCATCTACCAGAGTACTCTTAGGCATTCTTCGACTTGGGCCTGCGTCGCTCACTCCAGTCTCCTGTTTTTTGCTGAAATACATTTGTATTTAATAGTCTTTTAGTGTCTTCCTGTATTTCCTCTTGCGTGTTTAGAAATATTATTCTGTCATATTTTTAAGTGTACATTGGCGTTCCTGAACGTTTTGTTTTTTTCTGACACGTCTGTATTGTATGACACACTTGTGCAAGCCGTTCCCTTTTGTTTAGAAATAAGAATGACCGCTGTTTTCGTTGTATTAATGTTTGTTTTGGTGGGGACAGTAGAAGCGGTCGAGCTCATGTGATTTCTAATTTTATTCTGCTCATCCCTCATGCTGCAACTTTTGCTACTGTTGTTGTTATCTGTGATTTGTCTCTCGGCCATAGCAATTAGTGGTGGGAAAATAGTGTCATATTGGCTGTTCCAACAGCTTTCAGTTGCCTCGATTTGGGAAGCTGTATTGTTATTCTTTGTATTTAACTATTAAATTTCAAATTTTGAAACTCGAAATTCGCCCTTGAAAGGAGAATCTGCCGTCAAGCCATTAATACAACACATTTTAAACCACGAACAAGAGTCCTCTCTTTCCAAACAAATAATAATAATAATAATAATAATAATAATAATAATAATAATAATAATAATAATAATAATAACAATGAGCAAGGAACTACTCCTCAAGAGTGATGTGTTAAGAGTGTATGTAAAGAGGGAAGAAGGAGGTCGGGGATTGGTGTGTTGTGAAGGTCGTGTAAGGGAAGAGGGGAATAGCCTGGCTTGGTATGTCAAGAGGAGTAAAGAAGAAATTATTGAAGTAGTGAAAATGC
This sequence comes from Octopus bimaculoides, assembly GCF_001194135.2. Taxonomy (NCBI): domain Eukaryota; kingdom Metazoa; phylum Mollusca; class Cephalopoda; order Octopoda; family Octopodidae; genus Octopus; species Octopus bimaculoides. The sequence goes on along the minus strand of NC_068982.1, from coordinate 94,176,674 downwards.
AGGGAACCTAAAAGTGAACGAAGCCTTGTATCCAACACGATTTAAGAAAGACCAGAGAGAGCAGATGGAGAAAATTTGGCAGGACAAGAAAATGCAGTCAGTTCTTGAAGAATAAAGATGAGATTAATTGGAATAGTGCCTGGCAATGGCTGAAGAAAGGAGGCTCAAAAGGGCGCACTGAGGCATTAGTGTGCAGCGCTCAAGTTCAAGCTCTCAGAACAAACTATTCCAAATATCCCATTGGTAAAAACACTGACTCGCCAGAGTGTAGGATGTGCTCTGAGAAGAGAGAAAGTATAAGCCATATTGTCAGTGAGTGTCGTTAGCTCCCACAACGCGAATACAAAAGGCGACACGACAATGTGGCCAGATGTGTCCACTGGCTGTTGTGCGGTAAAGCAAACCTAGAGAGAGCCGAACAATAGTATGAACACAAGCCAGAGGGAGTAATGGAAAGCGTACATTACAAAATACTCTGGGATTTTAATATACAGACGGCCAGATATCGTGATAAAGAGGAAAAGAAGCAAAGATAATAGATGTTACAATACCAGGCGATTCGAGGGTGAAATGTAAGGAAACAAAAATGTGTGAGAAATACCAGCCATTGCGGGGCGAGATAGGAAAGTTATGGGTTATGAGGAAAGTATAGGTGATACCGGTAGTAATTGGAGCATTAAGAGCAGTTTCCAAGAGCTTTGTAAAACATACTAAGAATATTGGAGCTGCTGTCAGGATTGAAGTGATCCAGAAGACAGCGTTGTTGGGTACAGCTCGCATTCTAAGGAGAGTATTGTCTCTTTGAGTCACAGGAGAAGGCACTACTTGTAACCTTTGGTGATTTGTTATTGCCTGCTTTTAAGTAAAGAACAATCAGTAATTAAAAACTATCCGAGAGTCTTTCATAATAATAATAATAATAATAATAATAATAATAATAATAATAATAAACGATGATATATTAAATGACAGCAACAAAGCCGCCACATAAAAGCACTGCTAAGATAAAGGTTCAGAGGTGTCAAGTTTATTTGAAATGAAACTTCCATAATAACGAGCAAGTTACAGAGGTGTGTCATGTGCAATTATATATAAATAAAAATATTAGATCAATAATACTATGTACAATATTTATGGTCTATTTTTCTTTTCTTTTGTTCAGTGTTCAAATGTAAATACAATCAGCAATTCATCAAGTTCGAATGACAGTCCAGAAAGCTCCAGTTTGGCATCAAGTCAAGAAATATGTGTAACAACTGCAAGCAGTGTGACATCTGATGCTAGTGTTAGCACAAGTCCTGTTACAGTGGAAAATAGATTCTTTGAAACTGATCGACGAGATCCGAATTTGAGTAACCAAAAATCTGAAATGACAAAGCAAGAAAGATTAATCAAAAGTAATACACCAGAGAAGAATAAAGTCGAAGAGGTTAGTAAAACAGACAATGTAAAACAAAGTGATAGCAGTCCTCATACTAACAGTTGGAATGAAAGAAAATTAAGATATACTACAATCCAAGAAAAAGGAGAACCCACAATTGGACATAAGGAAAATATGAATACATACGAGAAATATCCTATATCTGCAGCATCGATTGCATCCAGTCTTTCAAATAGCAATGAAAACATCATAAAACCATTTCACCCAATCCCGTTATATCGCAGATCAAACCAAGATGCAAGAAACTCACCAAAATCAATGCTGAAAGCAACCGATAGTCCTTTGTTACAAGAAAAGTGCAATAATAAAGCGCTTCAGCAATGTACGTATGAAGAGGAAGAGTTTTATTCGGCTAACATGCATGATAAATTTTCCAGTTCAGATACAATTCCAATCGAGGAAAATAAATTTAATATAAATAGCAATCAAAACCAAGTCAACTCTCCATATATTAGGAAAAAAGAACAAGTGGTAAAAGTTAGACCGAAACCTCAAACTAGAACTTCCGTTGACAAGCTAGCAAAAAATGCAATTATTCAAAGTAACGAAAACTCTCTAAAAATTAAAAGGCCTGGCACACACTCTGAAAACAGCCTTGTTTCAGATATATCAAGTAAAGCAGGGAGCTTTACACCGCCAACTCCATTGAAACAAACAATTTTGAAAGGTAAATTAGAAAACAGTCCGGAATTAGTTTCTGAAGATTTTCCGAAAACGAAATCATTTCATCATTCACCCAATGATAAGCAATATTTAACTGTAAGCCCGAATAGGCATTTTAGTTCTGATTCACCTAGTTCAATACCATTCCGAAATATATCAGACGCCAGAGTATCTAGAGGAATTGTAACAAAACCTATACAAGAGCCAGTAATATTAAGTAACAAACAACTACTAAAAAAATTGCCTTATCCAGAAGCTGCTCCACTTAAAAATACTAGGATGTCGACAAGTGTACCAATTAGTCCTGTTCAAACACCAAAACGAGTAAGTCAAACAAGTGGACTTCAATCAGAAGGAAATAAGTCACCAATAAATAAACCAGAAGTGCCTTGTAAGACAAGCCATGTAATAAACACAAAGGGAAGCCGAATACCTATCAGCAAGTCAACACGCTCTGTTGCTTCACCACCAAAACCTAATCGGCTTGTTATGAACAGATTAACTAATCCCTATGGTGGCCTTAGGCCTTCGTCTGATAACACTTCAGCCCCTAGAAAGAATCTGCCACCATCAAATATCGAGAATGACATGCACCAACTATACCCAGAAAATTTAAGTTTAGTAACTGAACATCCTTTTCAATCGCCCCCGATTTCGGAAGTTACTCATAAGGAGAGTATCATGTTTAAAAAGCAACAAAACGGCAATGAATACTTTGAATCAACTGCCAGTGACCAATTCCCAGCAATGACGGCAAGGGAAAGCACGATGATGAATAGGAGGATATACATGGATGAAGAGGAAACATACAGTAGCTGCAGTATGAAACAAACAAATTTAGATGAAACTGAATCCTCAAAAGTGTCAAGTCGTGAAGAAATTCCCAAATCTCGCAACCATAACAGTTTCATACGATCGTCCAGCTGTGAAGTACAAGTCGGGTCTCCTACGAAGACATCGCCAACAACTAACTTTGCGGTAGCAATACCAATAGAGGCATCAACGGAGACATCACACACGAAATCAAGACCAAAAATGACGATAACAGAGACTTCAATGCATCAAGAGAATTATAATACTATTGACAGGAATTATCACGATACCGCTACATTACCTACTGGGTTCTACATGGCGATAGAAGAAGACAGAGGAAAACATAGGTCATTTAAGCAAGACGCTGCTGCTCAGACATCACAGTTGGATCTTTATGAAGAAAATTACAACAAATATTTTCAGGGTGGAAAAGAAATACTTGAATGCAGACAACATGATGCTGCAGCACAAACACATTTAGAGACAGAGGTTATCGAAAGATCACTGGAAGAGAATGGTACTGATACATTAATGTTTGAATTCGCATCAACTTCGTCTTTAACAGCCTCCCTTCCCACGAGTGCTAGACATCACATCAAAATGGGAGGAGCTTCATTAAAGACTCGACCTTCGTCAGAAATGGTGGAAATAAAACAACAGAAGTGCTGTAAAGCCAACCATTTTTACCAGAATCCCTTAGAATCTTCACGGTCGTAAGTTTTAAAAAATATCTTTTATTTAAAGGATAAAATGAACATACTTTTTCTCATTTTTAAATTACTGCTCCTCGTTATATTTGTTTGCATATTACAGTTTTAATTAACTTTATTAACTTTATTTTCCTCTTCCAGTTTCCTCTCCTCTTACTACTAGTTATTATTATTGTCATATTGTTGTTGTTGTGCCATTGTTGTTCTTTGTGGTGGTGTTGTTGTTGTTGTTGTTGTTGTTGGTGGTGGTGGTGGTGGTGGTGGTGGTACGTGATACTGTATTTTATTATTACGGTTGTTTGCCTTGAATGGTCACGTTTCACAAACTCAACTTGGAAGGAAATTCCGTCTAAGAATACTTGATAAATTAGAACTTTTAACCAACAAACGGAACGGACTTCGTAGTATTCAGTGATTGGGCTGGAAATATAGAATCGTCTTAACCTTTCTTTTTGAACCGTCGACATATTTTCGTACACTGGCCATTTAAATTATTTCTTGTACTAAAAACGATGAGCTGGCAACGAGGTGGCAGAATCATGAGCGCTTCAAGCAAAAATGCTTTCTGGCATTTCGTTCGGTTCTTTTAAGTTCTGAGCTCAAATCCTTCCGAGGTAAATTTTGTCTTTTCTCTTTTCAGTGTCGATAAAGGTAAGTACAAAATGAGCACTTGGGATAATGTAATCAAATAACCCGCTAACCATGAAAGAAATACTGGCCTTATGTCAAAATTTGAGAACATTATTTGAAATGCTAGACGTAATGGTAGTAGGAATGAAAACATTACCACTCCAAGTGTTTTAAAACACAATGGCAAGTTTGGAAAAATGATAACGTAAAGAAACAGACATACTATATACAGTTACATTTTAAGAGTCACAAAAAATTCAAATTATTTTACCAAGTAAAATTAGTAAGGACTAATTTACTAGGACCTTCAAATCCAGTGATAGGAAGGGCTGGCGTTACATTCAAGCCACAAACATGGCCTGAATACCTACAAGATAGTGAACTCTGTTAAAGGTATCTAAGAGTCTTGTGGTGTTTTTAACAGATTAAATCTATCACCTCAGAGTGCACGGACCCAGAGAAAATACTGCACATCCCGTACCAAAATACGTCTTTGATAAGAAGGATGTCTAACGGGCTAATTCTGGTGGTGAAGTCTGCATAAATAAAAGTTGCTAAATGTAAACGAGGCAATACAGAGGCCGACCCGACTTCGTACCCAAATGATGAGAAGTATTTGCAGTCAGACGGTCAGATGTTAATGGTGATGTGGTCGCAGAAATTGTCTGAAAGCTATGACTAGGTTCTTCTGCTTGTGTGGCAGGATGCAGATTCCTGTTTCCAGACATAGGGTCTTCCAGCAGTCACACTCTTGGTCCAGGGCTGCACTACCTTCTCCGGGCACTTGATATAGGCCTCCGTGTTAAGTCTGAGGTTGTGTAAGAAGATGAATGGAGGCATAACGTCGCCACCACTAGTGGTCACTCCGAACACACCATGACGTTGACAAGATGTTTGATTTTTATCACTCGCGGTCCATGTTTTGGGAACGCGGCAAGCCAACGGTTGTTCTGTGAGTTCACCATCCATTTGTATTGTTTGTATTGGAGCTTCCGGCACGAATGTCAAACAGTACAGCATGTCATTTCCAAATTTCTGACTGAGTAAATTGCATTATGGTGTTGTTTTTCTCAGAGACAGTGCCCAACTGACCCTACTATACTGTGTAGTCTTCAAAATCAAAAACAAATAATGCACATGCGTGAATTTAAAAATATAAAATGGCGACAATTTACCCATCACACCCTGTATGTGTGTGTGTGTATGCATGTATGACCTATTGTCGCTAAACATTCTCCAGGTATATATAATTCTGTCAAAACGCCTTCAAATCGCGCCATACAATATCTAGAAAAGAAGGACCAGTCAGAAAGAAATCTTTATGGGTGGATCACCATCGGACAAAGAACTTCCAAACCAGAGCTGACTGGTACTAAACAACAATAACATTTACTAAGAAGTGGACATTCCAATTTATTCCCCCTCCATCTCTTCATGTAAGACTTTAGAAAAATCAGACAAAATTTTATTGACAATCAGAAGATTTAATGCTATGTTTTTAAAGAGCAAACTGGAGGCGTTCTATTCTTCATCCAAAAGAAAATATACAAGCCAAAACAACCCCGGTTGATAGTTAGATCTGTGATACATTTATTAGCTAATGTACGATGGAATATCACTGTCGAGTGCCCAGTAGAAACTGGACAGCTGCATAGATGTCACTTACTTGCACACACAGCAGTTTAATCGATAGCTTACGTTTTTTTTTCAATTCATGTACAGTTTAAACTTAAACGTTTATCTAGCAGAGATGTTTCTAGAATTGTTCACGCTGCACGATGATATATATA
>NC_068982.1:94168322-94170478 GCF_001194135.2 Octopus bimaculoides | reverse complement strand
TATATATATATATATATATATGGAGAGATCATGAAGATATATGTGGAGAGAACTTCCTCGTAGTTCCTCTACTTCGTAGTAAAACAGTCAAAAATATTTTAAATCAAACAACATCATCTTTAAACTGGAAATCCACATTGGATTATATGGTTTGAAATACACTACATAAAAGAACAGATTCGTGTGTGAAGCTGAGAAGCTGTGAAGCTGAGAAGCTGCGAAGCTTTTCTTTTTCTTTTTTTTTTTTGTCAATGATCTCTGCAGTGCACTTTTCGATATTAATTCTAAACTCCTCGGGATTTCTGGCTTTTGTAGTATCTCCAATGTGTCAATGAAAGTCGGTGTTTAAGTGCTGGAAATACTTCTGAAGTCATTATACACACTGCATTCAGTAATGCAAAGCACGAATACTGTGTTTGGCTCTGACAATAAACCCAGTACTCGATATCTGCATATTCTATTCGTTAAACTTACATAATTCCAAAGCATTTTTTTGTTTTTTTGCCTAAAGACATTTCCCCATTTCTCACTGTCGTCATTTGCCTTAAAGAATCTTTGTCACATACCTTTCGGATGATAAGCAGTCCTTAGTTCATTGCCCTGGTTATCAAACAAGTATACTTTCAAAACATCTATATCCTTCATGCAGAAATACCTCCCTATTACAAGAATTTGATTTATCTTTTATCTCAAAATATGCTGTCATATATTGCTAGCTGAAATGAATAAATGATATAAAAATTTGTTTTATTTTATCATAAGATACGGCAAAAGAGTTTGATTAAGGATGTGTGCGACACTGACCAGGAAATATGCGGCAAAGAAAGAAATGCTTATTATTATTACTATATGAAAACTCATAGCTTATTTCACTGGGTATGATGGAAAGTTTCAACTATCCACAACCAACAAACTAAGGTGGCATTTGTTTACTGATCAATCTTCAAGAACCCTGCGAAGAATTCTTGCAGTTCCAAGCAGTGCTGATTCTTGTAGGTGTTCTACCTTCACACTTACACCGATCATTTTCAGCCATGTTGGTAGTTGAGTACTGACACTTCCAAGTGCACCAATTACTATTGATATCATGTCTACTCCCTTCATTGACCACAACCTTCATATTTCCCACTTTAAATCGTCATAGTTGCTTTTTTTTTTTTCATCTTCCACATTGATCCTGTTGTCAGCGAGGCATTATCATACATGTTCTTCCTTTTTTATTCACCACAACCGGTATCCGATGTCTGGTCAGGTGATCGCACTGAATCATAGCATCCCACAACATTTTGCGGTTCTCATTTTCGGTGACTCCTTATGAATTTTCCTTATACCACGACTTTGCCCTTTGTAGGCCGTGATTTCCACAGAGCTCCCAATTGATGATTCTTGCCACACTGTCATGACTCCTCACACCACACATTCTGCATTTGTCGCTATTGGTAGTGTTGTCTATTCTGTACTTCATATAGTTGGTCCTTAACGCTTGTACCTCAGCTGCTCATATGAGTGCTTCTGTCTCTATCTTCAGGTCACTCCTCATCCATAGCCATCGGTCCTCTGTAACAGTCTTGCATTCATATCTCTTGCAAACTGACCATGCATTTTCTTTTTCTTCCATGTTTTTTCTTTTTGTTCATTTCTTGTTTAAACTTTCCTTTAGTTACACAATTTTCAGTTATGATGACGCCGGCCTTCTTCGTGTTTTAACAGTGGCTCCACGGCATTTTTATATGACACCGCAGGCTATTTTCCTCTGCTTCGATAAGTCCTGGCAACTGATCAAACCTCTCCCACCCTTTCTTCTGGAGAAGTACAGCGTATCGGTGTCACTCTTAGAGTAGAAGGCTCCGTGTACTGTCAACATTTTTCTGGTCTTGGTATCCATTGTCTTCATTTCTCTCTTTTGCCATTTTATAATTCCCGCTCCATACCGAAGTGATGCTATCACCCAGGTATTAACTACTTGGTTATTATTATTATTATTATTATTATTATTATTATTATTATTATTATTATTATTATTATCATTATTATTATTATTATTATTATTATTATTATTATTATTATTATTATTATTGTTATTATTAGTATTATTATTACCATTATTACGGCGGCGAGGTGCAGAATGCTTAGCAGTATTCACCCTTCACTAAGTT
>NC_068982.1:94167192-94168121 GCF_001194135.2 Octopus bimaculoides | reverse complement strand
CTTGTGCCTTTAGTAGAAAGTATTATTATTGTTGTTGTTGTTGTTATTTGAATTTCATCCCATATTATTGAGTAATATCATTGTGAATTCCGATTCCAATGATGCCTACTTGTATCATAATGCTTTACGAAGCGTATGCATCATTTCAGCTCGGGCTTATTAGAAATTACGTTGTAAGAAATGTGTTGACAATAAATTATATTGAACTAGAATGTATTCATTCTAGTATATTTTACATACGCCACACTGCTACAAATACGTTTCTGATCGTGGTCGTCGTCGTTGTTGTAGTATACTTTGATCCAGCTATAATAAAAGGCATTCCAGCAATGACCATTCCCTCTTTTTGAGGTACGTGTAGGGAACCCATGATTATATTATGCAATGCGACCATTTTTAAGAGAGTCAAGTATAATCAATGAGAGATTTGGTTACTATTTCTAGGAGTTTGAGTAACCACATAGATGTTTTCTCACTGGCATGTTGTTGTTGATATTTATTCTACTAATGGTAGCTCAGTTCCATGTTATCCTTATTTCTGATGTTATTATTATTGTCAATGCATAGGATAACGAAATCGATTAAAACAGTTTGGTTGTTTTTCAAATACTGCGTTTAGTTACGTCTTTTTATCTTCTGAATTCAAATCCCGCCAGATTTGACTTTGCCTTTTATCCTTCCATGTTCCATAAAAATAAACAACAATAAAGTAATGACAGTAAATTTAATTGACTGACTAGAACCCCTCCCTTGAAATGTGTAGTCACGTGCCAGTTCTAAAGACCATTATTACTGCTATTGTAATTATGGATATTACGGCTCTTGAGAATGGTGAGTGTGTGCGTGTGTGTTTGTGTGTGTGTGTGTGTGTGTGTGTGTGTGTTTGTGTGTGTGTTTGTGTGTGTGTGTGTGCGTGTGTGTGTGTTTGT
>NC_068982.1:94149845-94167182 GCF_001194135.2 Octopus bimaculoides | reverse complement strand
TGTGTGTGTGTTTGTGTGTGTGTGTGTGCGTGTGTGTGTGTTTGTGCGTGTGTGTGTGTGTGTGTGTGTGTGTGTGCATTTTTAATTGCTAATGTTTCTGAACTACTCCTACTATCGGTAAAATGCAGGCGTTACTATCGTTACAATTCTTCAGCTACATCACCTGCTGCCTTTATTGGTGGTAGCAGTGTTTCTATATTTATAGCACTTGTAGGTAATGAAACAATCAGACTAGCTTGTTTATATTGCTATCAATGTTGCTGCTGATATTTCACATTTGTGTGAACTGGCCAGCTTGCATCTTACTCCTAAACTTATTTTTTCATGTCTACAGAGTCATTCAACCTGAAATCAAACGCTACCGCCTTAGCAAAAATAAAGGAGGCGTTGAATAATATATCCTTTATATAATTATTCAAAATTAAACACGGAATATTCTCAACTGAAATGGTTTTAATTATAGATCTGCTAGATCATAGCTGTCCGGGGGTTAAAAAGCACAAACTAAATTTAACGTGAACATTTGGGATCAGCAATTGTATTTTATCCTGAGCGGTAAAAACACTAAATTTTACTTTGTATAATTAAAATTTGCCCTGAATGGTTATTTTGTTACTTTCGTTCGTGGAAAAACGCTGAATCCCAAATAAAAATCTCAACGGGTATTAATGATAATAATTTGTCACTTGGATAGGCAACATATCTACGTTGGGTGGGCAAATGCTTGTGAATTTACTCATTATGTGTACATTGTATAATTTCACCACCACCCTCCCCATGGGACTGACAACCTCAATCTGCTCCGGCAGGATTAAAATTCATGACGAAGAGACAGAAAACTAAAGACGTACCAAGGTATTTGGTTGAGAATTTTACCATTTCTGCCATTACAAGTCATCATAATGTCCCTACAGATGTTTAACATTTATAAATCACCATAATCACAATTATTTCTAATACATGCACCATTTTATACATACATTATGGGGTAGATTATGGATAGATCAAAGGACTGCAGTAGTTAACTGACAGTAATTTTAATGATGTATGGAGAAGGTAAGATAAAATGGATCCCCCGCTGAACTAATAATTGCATTGCTTTTGTCTCGAACTTTGCAAACACTACTAGTTTCCGTAATGTGCTAGAGGATTTGTTGGAACAAACCATAACATCTGGCTCAAGAGAGGGTTAATGGAGCTGCAAGAACGAGCACTGAGAATGTTAGAAACATATAGCCCAGAGTTGCAACTCAACAAAGTTCGCGATTCTGTGGGAGTTTTGCTGCCTACATCGGTTGGTGGCCTCAGGCATCGTTGTTGGCATGATAGAAAGGGCCGACACACCTACAGAGTTGCTCCATCACCAGATGAAATATTGGCTCCATCATTTGAAGACAGTGTACAGCAGCACCCTCAGAACATGAGTGTTTACCCTAATTGGAAAAATAAGCACGAAGTTACATACTTTGCAGAAAATATAGACTATAAAGCTCTTCTTAGCACGAAAGCGGTACTAAATTCATTGATTCGAGAATAACGATCATCGACTTATTCAAAGCCATACCTAATAAGCATAATAAAAGTCCAGGCAATTTTTCAGCAAGCACAGCAAAATATCATCGACCAGAGGTCAAAGGAGGCTCTTGTCCATATGATGGCCTTCTTGCACCCAGCAAATTTCATCGAAAATTTACCGAGGGGTTCCGGAAAAAAGCTACACATCTTCAATATCTTAAATTTTGTATATGTTCTGCAACTTTACTTGCGTTTTATTCAGGTTAAGTGATTATTTCGGCAATGTTTACCGTCAAACTACTTTCGTTGTCAATAAAAATATGGTAATCTATTATATTTAACGTTTTACGAGAGATCTATGGTTAGATTATCGGAGCTGATGGTATTCTAAGGGGAACATATTGGCAATTTGATCTCTTCGTTTTGCTATAATCTTATTCCCTCTTTCCACTTACATCTATGGAGCCTATTAATTTGCACAAAACTCCATTCTATATACTAAACACATAATAAACACTTTTGGTATAATTAATATTAGTATTCATATTATGGTATTTTTATGTACCACCGTTACCATAATATTACTCCCTGGTACTAAGAATAGATAATATACACCGATGCATATGTCAGTACATTTACATAAGGGCAATACATAAAATCAAATATGTGCGTATGTGTTTGCGTATACATATATGTATGCATGTATGTATGTATTTATGTATGTATGTATGTATGCATGTAGGTAGGTATGTATGCATGTATGTATGTATGTGTGTATGTATGAATGAATGAATGTATGTGTGTGTATGGCATAAAATTAGAGCTTAAGCACTGTAAAACTATATCCAGTGAATGTAAGACCTCAATTATTAATATGTCGTTAATATCCGCATATTACTGCTTCAATGCAATAATCGTAAAGGGAATGAGTTTCCATATATATTAATATATATGCAGCTTATATGCACAGGAACATAACTACAACAGTGATCATAGATTTCACACAGAAACTGAATGCTTTTATAAGGAAATTATGAAATATCTGTGAAACGTATTCCATTCTCTCTCTCACTCTCTCTTTCACTCTCTCTCTCTCTCTCTCTCTCTCTCTCTATATATATATATATATATATACACATATATATATATATATATATATATATATATATATATATATATATATATATATATATATATATATATATATATATATATATAGAGAGAGAGAGAGAGAGAGAGAGAGAAAGAGATGTATGTGTATGTATGTATGTATGTATGTATGTATATGTTCTTTCTCTTTCTAATTTAGATTAAGTTTTGACCGACCGCTTACTTGGTAGCAAGGTTGTGAAAGAAAGCATCTTGTTTTATTCATCATCCTTTAAATCTTAAGAGTGTCTGGCAGGATTTTTTAGTCCCAGATATCATGACCTTTTGAAGTGTATGAATTAAGGACTTACGTTTTCTGTCCAGAACCCAAGTTCAGCCATATTTCAATCCAGACGTGTTATTATGTATCTTGTTACTACAATGATAATAGGTATGAAGCTGAGAGTGCATCTTGGCTACTAGACATAAACTTCTTATCTGTGGTTCATCGATGTGCTCTTTTTGTTGTATATTTCTAAGTGCATTGTTGCCCAGAACGCAGTCGGTTTTCAAAACAGAACATATTTTTTCCTTGTGGTACCACACAACAATATCCAGTCAGTTTTAATTTTTAAGTTCCACCAATATTCTTCTAACCCATCGGTCTCAATATGGTCAACTTCGTCTGCAGCTGTTTTCTTTTTTATCATCCTGCTCCAGACTGTTCTGGCCACTGTATCATGCCTCATGGGAAGATAATATCTGAAAGACATTCTCTCATAGTTGGCAATAATATGGTTGATATCTTCAGTCTTGTTCTTGCATAGCCTACACTTGTCTGTCAATGTTTTCTGCGTTTTATGCTGTAAGCACTTGGTGGAGGTCTCTTATTCTTGAATTGTATGGAGGTAAACTTCAAAGTGGTAATGTCATAAAGTTGTCCGTACTCCATGCTAAGCTTCTAGTCCATTTATTTTTTTATTTTATTCTTCTGAATAGATTTTAACAATGCTCCTTGGAGAGATCACTTCATCAGCGCTTATTTCATACCTACCGTCAAGTTCATTGGCTATCCTAATTATATTGTTTCCTTCATGTTCACAAACCTGGACAACATAATTACTGGTCCCTTTCTTCTGTTGCAGATGTTGCTTCAGGGTCACAATCTGTGCATCATATGACATCAGTACAGATTTAAACCACGATCACTACCCTTGTGTGGGATGTATTTCCTGACTACATCTCCATTAATGTTGACGTATCCTGTAATACTCTTTTCTACTCTAGGCACAAGGCTCAAAGTTTTGGGGGAGGGTGCCAGTCGATTAGATCGACCCCAATACGCAAATAGTAATTAATTTATCGATTCCGAAGGGATGAAAGGCAAAGTCGACCTCGGCGGAATTGGAACTCAGAACGAAAAGACAGACGAAATACCGCTAAGCATTTCACCCGGCGTACCAACGTTTCTGCCAGCTCACCGCCTTCGTATCATGTAATACTGAGTAGTTTACGAGTTAGAATGTTTATCTCACTGAGTTCTTGTAGTGACCAGTTCAGGATAAACTTTGCAGTGAGGACAGATACTGCAAAGGTGTTGTCAGCAATATGCTTGCTGTAGGCTGAGAGATTTGAGGACTATGCTCCTTTTACTATATTGAGGTATTCATTCTTATGTATGTATGTATGTATGTATGTGCGTATGTATGTATGTCATTATTCAGTTTTATTTCAATATTTCTTGCCAATGAAGGAGCTGGTTTCTAACCTAGATTCAAGGCACCTTCGTTGACATTTCCACATCAGCAGGGTGTTTTTTGTATATATGTATGTACATGTGCAGATTTATGTTTTGTTTTATGTATGTACATGTGCAGATTTATGTTTTGTTTTATGTATGTACATGTGCAGATTTATGTTTTGTTTTATGTATGTATTCTCAGGCATGTCTGGACATACTCATATATACTTAAATGATAATTTAAGCCTAATTTCTCAAGATTGGTATTTAGGCAGTGTATTACATTTCCCAGTGCCCCAATGATTATAGGTATAAACGTGGCTTTGTAATATGTATAGAATTGCTGTAGATTCCTCAATAGTTCAGCGTGGTTTATTTTTATTTTTCTGATGTATGCATGTATGTATGAATATATATGTATGTATTTATCTATGTGTGTATATATATATATATATATATATATATATATATATATATATATATATATATATATATATATATATATATGTGTGTGTGTGTGTGTGTGTGTGTGTGTGTGTGTGTGTGTGTGTGTAATATTATAGAAAATACATTCAGACGTTATTTCAGTTCGTAACGTGGAGGAACGCAAAATATATTTCTCGCTGTTACCACCATTGCTTAAAATGCATTCACGGATTAGCATTTAGGACTGTTTCTTGTTTCACAGCAAACATAAGTTGATTATTATTTTTTTTTTTTTTTTTTTTTTTTTTGTATTTTGTATCTATGCGTATGCTTTTTGAAGTGTTTGAGGTATGAAAATATCTTTACGGGTAAAGTCACTAAGTATTGCGTCTATGTCATTTTCAATTGCATGCTGTGTGATAAACATAATGGTTTTTGTTTTTAATTTACAGATATGACCAGATACAACAGATCGTATTTATGGAAGAAGGTCAAGCACGTTTATATGATTTAAAGCCAGTCTCTTGTCAAAATGTTCATATTATATCACCTAATAATAAATCGTACGTAAGCAGTTATTGCAGTGCTAATTCACAGGAATTTCCCATTTCTGCTGAACAAAACGTAATGAAACCGTCTTATATTGATCAGAGTCAGACAGTCTTTCCTCGATCTGAGCTAAAAAAAAAACTGTCCAACAGTTTAGCTTCTGGTTTGAATGAAAGCTTATATAGTAGCAGCGATAGTTATATTTTCCATAGTAACAATTCTCTGAAAGAGACGACATATTCAGAATTTGAGCCGAGAAGACGCAGGACTGCATCATTATCAAATATTGAATATGAAAGGAGAATGGATTGTCGTAAAAATCAAAAAAGGTAAATATATAAGTATATTGAAATTATTATACAAAAATGACTAATGACTTTAGAGTGAAGTATATATTTTTTCATGAAAAAAATAATTACGCTTTTTCTGCATACTAAACTCATATGTAGTGTTTACAAGAGTTGCTAATAAGGATGGTAGTTCAAGATCTAAGCTTCCAGCTAACCATGGTCATCTGAGGACTAATGGTATTAGAATGGAATATTTATATGTATCAGCATGACAAATTACAAATAAAACTCACACCGAATGCTGCAATCTTAACTCGAATGTAGTATTTATAAAGGTTACTAGTGAGGATTGTAGTTCGGGATGTAAGCTTCCAGCAAACTGGACATGATATTATTTCGGTCAGCAGTTGAAGCTATTTAACTTCCCGTGAGTTTTTATTTTCAATTAATGTCCAATTCATAGTTTTGCCTCTTAAAATATTGGTTCTATATGACTTGTCAATCAGAATGAGAAAAACTATCTTAGCCCTGATAATATTGAATTAAGAATATAAAGAAGTTACTCTACTGCTTTACCATTTATACCACCAGTGCCCAATTATAGTATATCGGTTTTCCGGAATTATTCCTGACAAACAGAAATAGTTAATGTAAGTTAAGCCGTTCTGCTTCTGCTTTTCCTACATTTCCTCTATGAAATACATTACCTTTTTACATATGTTTTAAGGCTTTGTAACGCTTTCTGGAAAATCAAAATACTCCAATTTCATATTTGTCTCTTCGGTAAAACTATTGTTCCTTATGTCAAATGAAATGATTCTCAGTAGCTGAAATATTGATTATTTCTTCAAGCAGTACATCTTTAGGAAAGAAAAAAAGGTATTAGGGTATGTTTGACACATTATGAATGGAATGCGAAACAAATGCATAAAAATGGCTACAGATTCAATAGAGCCTTGGGAATCCCCCAAAGTCACCTCTTTTCTGAATAGAAGAAAGAAAATATAATGGTCAAACGTTCATACCTTTTTTGGAAGTTGGTAGTGACTTATCTTTTATCTTTTACTTGCTTCAGTCATTAGACTTCGGCCATGCTGGAGCACCACATTGAAGGGTTTTAGTCGGACAAATCAACTCCAGGAGTTTTATTTAAAAGCCTTGTAATTATTTTATGGGCCTTTTTTTGCCGAACCGATACGTTATGGGATCGCAAATACACCAACACCAGTGTATTTTGTCCACCACCCACAACCGGTGGTGGTGGACAAACACAGACATAAATACAAATGCGCACGCGCGCGACGGGATTCTACGCAGTGGGGCTGAACCCAGAACGATGAATTGAGAAATTAAATTAATTTCGACAGGGAATAAAACAGGGCGGTGATTTGTATCCAAATCTATCTAACGCATGCTCTTTGGCGTTCAATATTTGCTATACTATTCAACATCATGATCTGCTGGTAATTGATTTAAAGACGTGAACAACCTGATATATAGTATCAAATGCACTCAGTTGAAACATTCTCAATAAGAAAATTGTGCTGTCAACCTTAATGCGATCCTGTAATTTTATTTAATAGCGTGAAATATCTTGACATCTTGCCGCTATAATTTTACTGTAAGTTTTGAAATTACAATTAATGGAACCAGTTAATAGCATTAAAGGACAAATATTACTTTTAAAAGCGAATTTAAAACCTGGTAATAATTTATTCAAATTATCGTATTATAAATAAAAATATTAAAGTATGTTTCTATACTATATGCAATATTTTTACTCTCGTTATTAAAATGTCTGTACTGTATTAAATATTATGCTTGTATGAGGAATTACATTATAATTTATACCTTTGAATATTATACTTCTAGTTGTTGATAACCGGACGCATGCAAGCATGTGTAGCTAAGAACTTCCATCCAAAACCGGATGATAATTTATTCAAATATAAAATAATATGTTTCAACAAGATGCAATGTTTTTTAGCCATTATTAGAGTTTGTACTTTATCTAATATTCTTTTGAGATGAGGAATAATATGATTTACGCCGATGAATATTAAATTTCTTTTCCTGGCCAGCATGTAGCTAAGAATTTCTTTTCTCAACCACAAGACCAACGTAAGCCAATCTACAAAATAGGTACTTAATAGGTACTTAATAGATACAAAATAGGTACCTAATAGGTACAAAATAGGTACAAAATAGGTACAAAATAGTTACTTAAGCAAATTAGTTTGGGATTTAAAAAGCGTGAATTTTTAGGCCCAATAAGTGTAGTGATGATAGGAAAGGGCAAACGTTGACACACTAAATCTGTCTTCAATAACACAACGCTTAAATTACCTTACATGATTACCACACTAACACAACACACACATACACACACACACACGCACACATCTATCAGTGATTTAAGTCCTCATGCCAAAATCACTTATTTACATACACATAGATACGCACATGTCTGCCTATTTCACACAAAATATATGCACACGCTCCTGAAAACATATATAACAGATTATACCTTCATACAATTTATATTACCTCCTTTTGTGAACTCTTGATACTGAACACAACTGTCTCATAAAATTTTAGACTTCTCATAACCGCATGTGGATTAACGGGTCTCTTATTTCATCTATTATTCCCCCCCCCCACTCTCTCTTTCCAATGAATGAAAGATAAGTCCAAAAATCAAACATTTTTCTCTATCACAAATTCGACATCAAACCAATAGAATATTTTATCTGATGTGATGTGTTGTTCTTATTCCATGGATACGTCTTACGCTGCTGTATATCAACGAAAAATAAGACAAAATAAAAAATAGAACTTTGTACTACAGGTTCAGCCTGGAATGTACGTATATTCCCTTGTCACTCTTGCCAATGCAAATACAGTGAATTAGTGATTGGCCAGCAGGAAAACAAGAAGTCAGTGATGCTCCTCTCGGTAGAATACGATATAAAATTAAGAATGATGAAATAGAAATTTGTTTTATATAGTGATACATTTTACATAGTGATGAAACTATATACAGTAGTTAATTAAGTATTGGTGACATTTACCTTTATTTTAAAAAATACGAATCAGTAGTCAAGAAATCCTAAGAATTTCGTAAAATATTAAACTTTTCTGTGTTTTCGAAATGCTGGGCTTACTGTAAAATTCAAAAGTTATCAAATATACAAGGCTTCCATTTCAGATGAAATATTTTAGTATCTTAGAGAATTTAGAATTAAACTAAATATTTGTTAACTAGTTACTTAACAGATTTAAGCAAATGATAAAAAGCTGCGGAAAAATTCAGAGGTCCCTTTATAAAGCATCTACATGGGTTTTCTTAGAGAAGCTTCATTGGTCTGCATTACAGTTAGGTTTTTCTACTTAGATGAAACCCAAGAATGGTTCCAAAAATCTTTATTTCTGTTTCTGAGAACTAAAAGAAGGATTGCATGTACATTTACGTGTTGTACACCATTTCGCAGCAAAGCACAGCAATGAAACGCTGTTATATGGACTGATAGTGCTAGGATGTTTAATTTCTAGCTTATATAGTTTCTAATAAATAAAACAAAATAAATATCGGTTGTTAGAATTGCTCGAAAAGTCTGGAATACACGAAGAATGGTGAGAAAATTAAATATTCGGTAATTTGCTCCACAAATTTTAAAGAATTTAAATAAATATAAAAGACGCAAAACATTATGAGCAAACAAACAAGATTTCTCATTATATGGTATCTAGGAGATATTTGTCAAGAACACAAGCAATGACAACAATTTCTAAATTATATTAATGAAATTAAATGAAAAGTCCCACATGAAAATGGAGGAAAACATATCTTACTTCTCTTGAAAGTAAAATATTTTTTCCGTCATAGATCGCAGTTAAACGCTATTCAATGCTTTCATCAGTAACGTTATTAAATATATTACTGAAAGTGTGTTTTTACAATATATTCCGAATAATTAAAACTTGTCTAATTTCTGATAAAGGACATTAGAACAATGCAAACGGTTGGAAATAATGGATACTGATTGCAAAGAAAATATAACGAGTCTTAAATAAATTTTAGCTACAGATTTGTTGGACAGAAAAAGCTTAGTCACCGACAATATATCATGATAAGTTTGTGTGAGAATGAAATCAGTTGCTTTCAGGTCAAAAGCAGGAGAAATTGTATTAATGAGAATCAGAATTTAGGAAGCTATGATTAACAAACCAAACAGAGTGAATGGGATTATTCTCATACTAATTTATTGAATCGTGACGTATAAGGTATTAGTACCGAAAATAATGCTAAAGTCCTTACTAAGAGCAGAAAACAAATAGATTCCGACAAACTAGAATTACTCCGGCAACAATCACATGAATTGCGAATTATTCTAAATAGCATTTGGCTTTTATTAACAAGCAAAGCATGTGTTCATGACTCCATAATCTGATTCATATCACAGCTTCGAATTTCTGTTTGTATATTTCAATTTAATGATAGAGTCGAATATATCTTAGTTTTTCATTCTATTCCCTTGTCCAAATACCAGAAAGTTTATTCTCTGTTGTTCTTGGAAGCTGCAACACAATTATTATCTCGACGTAAGCATCATCTAAGGCATATTCTTATAAAATAGAAATGAAATATCCATACACATGTTAAATAGTGGTCGATGGATATTGTTTAGTCTAAAATATTCAAAAGAGATGGATTTCTTATGTTTCCATGGAGAATATGTTAAACTGTATAGCGATCCATTACTAGATTTACTGTTATAGTCAACGTTTTATGCTATTATTAAATTTTGCAATGCATTTATACCATCGTAACTATGGCGATACAGCTACAGAAATATTTTGTTAACTGTTCCCTTTTTTCTGATGCCTTCTCCGCCATATGGCTAAAATCTGTTTCATCAGATTTATCCAATATAAGGTCAAAGTTCATATCCCCCTTTATTTATTTCAGAGCGGAGCATTGAGATAAACTATAAATATTTCAAGAGGAAATTTCATTAAATTTATTTTCGTCGTATCAGTAGCGATTAAATAATTAGGAGCATCTGAATGCCACAATATTGATAGGTATTAATGTCCCAACATTTCGTTGTCCCCGCTCCTTGTCAAAAAAGTGACTGTCAATGCGTGCTACAATTACTGTTCTGTACAGAGTAAACTCCTGACAAACATAGATCACAACCTGGTTTCTATTCCAAGTCGAAAGTATTCAATTTCTTCAAATACCATTTAGAAGAAATGTACGATACACCCGCCTTACAGAACCACATAGCGATAGAATCCGGCTCCAAAGTGCAAAAGAAACAGATATTAAACAAAGCTTCCAAATGATCAATATATCCATATTATCATATTAAAGTTATTACATAACTGAAACTTAGAGTATTCAGTTACAGAAATGAAATTTTGTTATAGTCAACATATTTCAATGAGATCTTTTTTATTATTTCCAGATCAAGAATATCAGCATTCTTTGACAAATTTCAACGAAAAAAGAAGCCATCAATACTTGCGAATGATGTAGATGTACCAACTCACTTCAGAGTAATTGGACGCATATTAGAGATGTGTTTAGATGGTACTCGCATCATTGAGTTGACACAGCCACCTCATGGCCTTTGCGGTATTTACATGACACGTGTTAAACACAATCTTGGCTATAGTAAGTTATAAATTGTATTGTTGATTTTGTGTAATTCTAATTCAATCACAAATGGTAAAAGAGAAAGCATTGTTCTCGTAAATTTAATTAGCATTTAGAAATATTGAAGAATGTTTAAGCTATTACTGAGATTAGCTATTTCGAAATAGGTCTGATTAAAGCGATTATTTTCCACCCTAAATATAGTTGAATGTTAATATTTCTAATAAAGAAAAGCTAGGTAAGTATCTATAACAGATAGGGACGATGCTCAAAATAAGAGCCTAAAGAAAAGAACTTATAGTCGAGATCGAGGGTGAAACTACAATGTTAAAAACTAAAAGATATCAATAGATTAGAGTGAAGCTGATGATAAGGTTTGAAGTACTACTGGGCGAAGAAATGTTTTGGAAGTTTTTCGGCAAAGGAAGGTTTTCGATCAAATCTTTGTTCTGGATTTAAATCAGATTTTCTGTTAATGAAACAGTACTTCGTGTGTGGGAGGCATTATGGAGTTATAAGGATTTTGGTGTGAAATTGAAGATCTGACAGGGAATATCCGGAATCTAAAATCATTTACAATTTGCTGATCAATAGACATATTCATACAAAAAATGGAAATTGAGACATGCACGCATTGTAAAACGAATCGAATGCTGAACTCACAACTTACGTAACTGAAGATCGCACAACTTATATCAGAAATTCTACTTAAAATCTATGTGCAAATGGTCACTATGCTTGCATTAGAAATCTAGATCCTAGAATAACAGGAAATGATTATATATGTATGTAATATCCTCCATTATTGAAGGAAGAAGATTGAGAATAAGACGGGTAATCACTACATAATTAGAAAGAGGTTTGTTTCAGGTGAAAAATCATAGTCTTTCTATGCATAATTTGAGCAAGCTGCAAAGGCATTTAAGAAAGACGTTCATGAAATTATTGTATAGAAATACAGAGCAAGTAAATGCAAAATGTGCTGGGTATCAACTATCTGGAGGATACAAGATATCCAATAGTTTTCTGATGAGACAGTATCACAAATAATCAGTAACAATACATGTTTTCACAAAAGAACTGTGTACCAAACCATAACAAAATGTGACTTTGTCTTTATTGAACAACACAGTAAAAGAGTGAATTTCGACTAAGATATTCTACAGAACGTTCTAGAAAACAGCTGGCAAAAATATTTCTGGATTCCATTGTTTAAACGAACAAGCGCATTAATATCCATTTTAACAATGCAAAACAAGCAATAAGCGATCAATTTTTATAAATGAGATTAGATTAGATCAAAGCCCTCAAGTAAACTGAAGACGTGTGAGACTAGTAATATTTAATTAAGAGGATGAATGACAAAAAACCTTCTATTCTACCACGAACAACTACAAATGAAATCCACGGCCAGCACAATACTCAAATATTTCATACGAAAATGGTTAATATCCTAAATTGCCACTTTCATACGTTTTCAAACCTGGTGACGAAAATAATTTTCTCGGCTTTCTGGAGCCATCTTTTACATTGCGATTGCTTAAACAACGTATTATATTGGCATGGCATGAATGTGAATATAAAGAATGACTAGGATTTTATGTCTTTGTTACCATAGAGATAAAAAACAAAATGATTAGAAATACTGTATTCAGCAAAGCTGAAAGTTTAATCCAACAGACTAAATACACTATCTACATAAAAACAGAATGGAAATAGTTTGCATTCTAGTTTTTAGAGTAAGATATACGAGTATTCGGAATATTCAAAAATTTTGAAAACACTTTTTCTATAATGTTTGTGTTTAATATAAAATCTTTGTCAGTGTATCTTTGTCATATTTTAATTTTATATTTTTCTCTTCCAGGTATATATGTATCACGATTTAGTGATGGTTATCCTGCTAAAATGTTTGCAGGTCTTTTAGGCATCGGTGATGAAATACTTGAAATCAATGGCATATCCACAGGTTGCATGACTGTAGAAGATGCACATGATATGGTTGCATCAAGTGATAAACTCATACTTCGAGTCTTACCAAATAGAAATACATACAGAACGACTTAATGTGAGACTGTTTCTCCAGAACTGATATTGTAAATACATTGACTTAGTCATGGACACAGAGTATTGGCGAGAGAGAAGAAAAGTGACAATCAACGAGAACGAGCGAAAACAAAAGTCATTGTCAAGAACAATGTATATTTGTTTTTCCTACAATTGCCCTGGGGACGCATTTTTGTATATGTAGCAGAAATATATTCATTGACTAATGTCGTTGTAAATATTCAGCATCATATTTCTCAGGCTGCAACCCAGGAGAATATAAATAAATTTTGTGTATATATACATTATATTTTATTTTTTCGTTTTACAAAATTCACTCAGATGATATAAATCCTGCACAAAATTAGTGATAATTTTCAATATTGGACATTAAATATTATAATATTTAACGTTCTTCTTGCTTGACATTGATGGTCCTATAATATTCAGTAATAAATATTATAAAGCTTTAGCGATTAAATCATTCTCTCTTCCTCTTCCTTTCTTTCTTTCTCCTAAAAATACCCAATATGTAATTATTATGGGGCTTCCAGAAACAAGAAAAGGTAATGAATTGTGAATCATTGTTTTCCCTAATCTGATCGTATTAACCAACCTCAGACCATTGGATATAAAATACATGACAGGCTAAAAAGATCTACATGCGATATACCTCTAAATGTGATCCGTATCTGCCTGCACCTGTCCTATTGACAAAGTGAAGCATTGATGATAAAGGGGTTTATGATTAACATTGGCACTTTAAAATACTATAATGCAGGACCAACAGCATAAAACCATGAAAAATAGTTAAAGAAACTCCATATGAGTATGTTAGCAGTAGACTGGCAGAGCCTTAAGTGCTGGATAGATTACCTCGTGGTAGTTGTTCAAACATTTCGCATCAGGTGTTTAAATCCCACAAAGATCAACTTTTGTTTTCATCCTTTCCAAGGCAATTGATAAACGGAACGGTAAGAACGTAGAAATGGACATCTTGTGGTATTTGTTCCGGTTGTGTGCATTCTGCGTTCACAACTCACCACGGTTTATTTGGGTAATACGTTTATTCCGTCACTTACGAGGGGTGCAGAAAAGTTTCTGGCTTTGAGTAAAAGAAAATACAGGAGGATCAGTTAATCATGATTTTCTTCTCAGATTCACACACTTATTGCAGAGTCCCTCCAATTTTTTTATAAGCCATATAAAAGAACTCAGGAATTTGGGCCTCCAGCCAGACCTTTCCCGATACTCTTAAAGCCAGAAACTTTTCAGCACCCTTTCGTACTTTCACGCCACCACCTGAAACCTTAGGTGCTTCTAGCAGAGATCATTTTGTTACAAGTATTTAGACCAGATCTCCGGGCTGGGAATACCATTGCTGTTCCGTACCCACTGTCTCAAAGGCCCTGTGAAAGATCATGAACACTCCTTACTAAATTATGAAAATAAAAGATTTAAAATATATATAATTCATACAAAGCTATTTCCTAATATATTAAATAAAACGTGACTGATTTTGAAAAAATAGGACACTGGAGTAGATGTTTTACTTTATATTTCTACATTCTACTTCCATCAAAGTTAAATTTGTCTTACATTCATCGTATTTGTACGAGCAAAATACTACTAACACACCCATCCACGTACTAATAAAGTCCTTCTTGCTTTCTGAAACAAATAAAAGCAAAAACAGACACAACCCAGGCATGGCTCTGTGGTTAAGAAGCTCTCTGCAACTAGATGGTTTGTGGTTCAGTCTCAAGACATGGCACCTTCGGCAATTGTCTTCTGTCTGAGCAATGTCTGAGCAATGTCTTGTGGGTTAATTTTATGGAAGGAAATTCTGTGGAAGTCCATTGTATGTGAGCGTATGTGTGTTTATGTGTTGTGGATGTGTATGTCTTTGCGTTCTTGTTTGTCTCCTTCTACGGTTTCAGAATCGTTGTTGGTTTCTTTACACACCCTTAGGCTACCGGTTTGGCCAAAGAGATCGATAAAATAAGGTAACCTTCAATGCAGTGCCCAAATAAAGTCTTCTTCTTCTTTTTCTTCTTCTTCTTCTTCTTCTTCTTCTTCTTCTTCTTCTTCTTCTTCTTCTTCTTCTTCTTAATTGGAGCCTTATACATTTCTTGAATTATCACAATTTAGTTTCAACCTGCTCCAGAAACTATCTCTTGCATTTGGTAGTTTCATAATAACAACAACAACAACAACAACAACAACAGCAGCAGCAGCAACAACAACAATAATAATAATAATATCATCAGTATTATTATTATTATTATTATTATTATTATTATTATTATTATTATTATTATTATTTATTGCCTTTGCACAGCTTCTAACTCTGGAGATATACGACGGTGCCAGCTGTTCACTACCAGTGAACTAAGGTAACACCCCTTATTTTTCGAGCACCATCCGGAGTATTCGAGCGATTCCAAGCAGTGCTGTTTTCTGCAAGTGATCCACCTTTATTGCAGCCCCTTTTTATTTCATGTACTTCTCAAGATTTTTACTCATTGTTCCCAGGGCTCCGATAATTATTGGTACTACTACCACCTTTTTCATTGACCACAACTACTTAACCTCCCAAAGTAACCTATCATATCTAACGTCTTTTCTTTCTTCTTTATCACATACCTTGTTATCAGCTGGGTATGCTATATCTATGATCCAGCATCGTTTGCTTTCTTTCTCAATTAACATATGTCTGGTTTCCTATTCTCTATCACATGGTCGCACTGAATCATAAAATCCCATAGGATCTTTGCATTATCATTTTAGATGATGCCTTCGGGTTTGTGCTCGTAGCACGTTTTTGCTCTCTCAAGTCCATACTTGTTGCAAAGTGTCCAATGGACAATCCTTGCTATATTGTCATGACGTCTCTTATATTCTTTCTGGGCTAGTGGTGTACATTGACTGGTAATATGTCATACGGTTTCACCATTTTGTCTACTGATTCTGCACTTATCACTTCCTGATGTGTTGTCTATTCTGTATTTGATGTAATTTGTTCTTCATTAATGTAATTTGTTCTTTATTATTATTATTATTATTATTATTATTATTATTATTATTATTATTATTATTATTATTATCATTATTATCATTATTGTTGTCATCATCATCATCATCATCATCATCATCATCATCATCATCATCATCATCATCATCATCATCATCACCATCTACTACTACTGCCTGACCGTCGTACTTTGTCCCGTCCCCGTCATACTGCATTGGTGAATATACTCTTTCACTTCTTGTGGACGCGTTCCGCTAGTCAGACGGTTCGTATTCTGTCAACACCCGATGCATGGTAGAGTGTCGTAGCTGATGATGCGCAAATACGGACTGAGACTACCTCTTCAGGGCTTCCTTAACCGTGAACCGGTGTGTTCGACTTCCATCAGATTCATGTTTACCCAGCGAGTCGGCTTTCATCAGATTCGTGTTTACCCAGCTAGTCGACTTTCATCAGCTGCATGTTTACCCAGCTAGTCTCCATCGATCGTAATGAAGACAAACATTTTCTGAATGACTGTTTCTAATACATAAAAGAAGTCAGTTGTGTACAATGCCATGATTTTAATTTTAAAAATATTAATTAATTATAGAGATGCAGTGTAGAGTGATTCTAATCGTCAACATTACGGTAACAACTCTCCACATCGATAAATGGAAATAATCCTTTCTTAATCGACTACTTCTAGTAAAAGAAAATTACCTCGGTGTCACTTTGATGGCATGCACTGCTCTTACACTCAATAATAATAATAATTTGAAAGTTTGGCATGAGACAGCAATTTTGGAGGAGGGGTTAAGTCGATTGCCTCGACCCCAGTACTCAACTGGTACTTATTTTATCGACCCCGAAAGACAAAGTCAACCTCGACAAAATTTGGACTCAGAATGTAAAGACAGACGAAACGTCGCTAAGCATTTTGGCCGCCTTACATAATAATAATAATAATAACATCATAATCCTTTCTGTTAAAGGCACGAGGCCT
>NC_068982.1:94146587-94148846 GCF_001194135.2 Octopus bimaculoides | reverse complement strand
TTGATGCAGTACCAGGCAGCGGCTCTCATGACTTCTGATCTTAAATGATTGGAAATGTTATCATGTACATTGTTTTGTCTTTGTATAAAAGATGGGCCACAGCAAATATTCTGCTCAATACCATAGATTTGATTGTCAGTTGTTTGACCTTAACCAGTTGAGTATGTCCCTTGGTGGCTGACGATATTTGCATCTCTGATCACGAGCACAGGTAGTGGGGAGCATCATAGCCATGTGTTGAGAGGAATTCTTTGGGGTTTGAATAATTCACCTCTAGAAACATGGGTGTTTCGTTCATCATCCTTAAGCGAACCTTATTCAGGGACCTTTTGATTGGGATGGGCGACTCCAGCTGAAAAAAATTCTAAATGGGCCCCACCTGGAAGGTCATGCGGTGTTTATCTTAATATAAGATCACCATGTCATGCACATGTGTTTGTGATGAATATCCCTGGTGTATCCTTATCAGATGGGGTAGTCATGATGCGTATATTGGGCTTCGAATAATTGTACCCTAGTGTCACTTTGATTGCAGTCGCTGCTCTCTCACTCAAAATAATAATAATAATCTTTTTTGCTGTAGGCACAAGGTCTGAAATTTGAAAGAAGGGGTTAAGTTGATTACATCGACCCCAGTTCGTAACTGCTGGTTTAATCGACCCCGGAAGGATAAAAAACAAAGTCGACCGAGGTTGAATTTGAACTCAGAAGGTAGCAACGGACGAAATACCGCTAAGTATTTCGTCCAGCGCGCTAACGACTCTGCCAGCTTGCCGCCTTAAATAATAATAATAATAACAATAATAATATTTCTACTATAGGCACAAGGCTTGAAATTTAGTGGGAAAGGGCCAGTCGATTAGATAATACTCATTGCGCAAATGGTACTTAATTTATTGATCCCGAAAGGATGAAAAGCAAAGTCGACCTCGGTGGAATTTGAACTCAGAACGTAACGGCAGACAAAATACCGCTAAGTATTTCGCCCAGCGTACTAACGATTCTGTCAGCTCGCCGCCTTAACAATAATCCTTTCTTCTATAAGCACAAGTCCTGAATTTTGATTGAGGGGATAGACGATTATATCGACCCCAGTTTTGAACAGGTACTTATTACATCGATCCTGAAAGGATGAAAGGTAAAGGTGACTTCGTCGGAATTTGAACACAGGACGTACCGGTAAACGAAATACCGCTAAACATTTCGCCCGGCGTGCTAACGATTCAGTCAGCTTGCCGCCTGAATGATAATAATAGTAAAAATATAATAATTGTACATGTAACAAATCTCCAGAAAATCTATTCTAACGATGAGTAAACGAATATAATATTGAAAGCAAATAAGAAGGAAAATACTAAAGAAAATTTCATTGCCTGGGATATTCGAAAATATATGGTAAATAACATGCGTCTGAAATTTTCAAAATGTTTTAGTATTTTTTTTTTCTCGCATTGAATCTCAGCTGTATAAAATATGCATAATGCTGAGAAAGAAAAACAAAATAATAAAATCCAACCAGCCAGAAATAACTTTCAACGTCGTAATAAAGTATAACGTCTCTGTATTTTAAAGAAATATTGTCATCTACGGTATCCTATTTTTAAAAAAATATATGCAAACGAATCAGAGACAAGAAAAGTTTGATCTCGTTCACTGTTGGTCTATATTTATTTTATTCCCTGATGAGACATATAAATAACATTTTAGGCAAGTTAATGTAACTTCAGTAGTTATTCCTTTGTTATATAAAATCTTGAAAAAAGTTTTCTGTTAAACGAAAATAAAAAGTAAATCTGATAAGTAATATATAATAAAATACAACGAAATACAAATTGTCAAAGGAAATAAAATGTATCCAAATATTCTAACAGTTCATTATGATATTTATTTTTATATTGTTGGTTCCAAGATATTTTCATTTCCATTTGCTTCACGTAGTTGCTTTTTTTAATTTGTTCAGGTTGTAATTTTTACATTGCTTAACTATAACACGTGTTGGTTAATAAAATGTGTTTCAAAATGTACTGATAAATAAATAAACGAACATGTAACGAAGCTTCTCAATCGATGAACTCTGAGTGTATATATTATACATAACTGGATGTGTATGTTAGTTTGTTTACGTGTGACATTCATAAATATATCTGCGAGTGTATGTATCTATACGTATGTTTATATAAGTATATATATATGTGTGTGTGTGTGTGTGTGTGTGTGTGTGTGTGTGTGTGTGTGTGTGTGTGTGTGTGTGTGTGTGTG
>NC_068982.1:94145369-94146577 GCF_001194135.2 Octopus bimaculoides | reverse complement strand
ATAAATATATATTTGTATGTTTATCTGTATGTGTTATATATATATATATATATATATATATGCATGTATATATGTTTGTGTTACGTATATCATCGTCATCATCGTTATCTAACGTCCGTTGTCCATACTGGCATGGGTTGAACAGTTTGACCAGGCTGGCACGTTGGAAGGCTGCACCAGACTCGAGTCTGATCTGGCATAGTTTTCTACGGCCGGTTGCCCTTCCTAACGCCAACCACTCCGAGAGTGTATTGGGTGCTTTTACGTACCACCAGAACGGCTGCCATTTACGTGAGACCGGGATGCTTTTACGTGCCATTGGCAGCTCATATATAGCCTTTTGCAGCCCACAAGACGGCGGTACAGCCGGAATTCGATAGCCAATAGAAAAGGGAGATAATCCCCAATTGTTTCATTTGAGTAATAAGGCGTTCCCCCTCCATATTTTTTAGAGGTCATGGGTCAACGATATGCCATAAGGCAACACGCTTTATGGACGGGAAACCTATGGCGTAGTTGGCGTTAGGAAGGGCATCCAGCCGTAGAAAGATATGCCATGGGTAAATTGTTACCCTTTTATATTTTTTATTTCATGCATGCGCATTATTTGTTTTTTATTTTGTCAACAACAAAGTATAGTAGGGTCAGTTGGACACCATCTGTGAGTAATACAGCACCAAGGAGCAATTCACTCTGCTAGAAATTTGGAAACGACATACTGTACTGCTTGGCATTCGCGCCAGAAGCTCCAATATGAACATTTCAGAGTGTTTGGGTGTCAATCTGAAGACAGTGCAGAGGATTCGGAAAGAGTTGAATGAGTCTAATGGTGAATACAGAGGTAAAGCAGTTCAGAAAACTCACTTTTATCGTTCTGATAAGAACAGAACTCCTGAATTTGTTGGTGAGATCTTTGCTCGTCATCAGTCTGGTGACGGGGAAAACTGATGAAGAGTAAAGACTGATGACGCGCAAAGACTCAGAAACTAGTCTCTGGATGCAGGCTTAGCTGGGTGGAGGTGCTTGTCTCCCCCTTGTAAACATAAGGACACAGGAAATGTGTCAAGGCCGACAGGAAACGGTGCTGCTTCCTGGGGCTAAATAGCAGTAGTATTGTTCTCTTCATGGGACTGTTACATTAAGTTGACAACATACAGCTGCTTTATCGTATCATTACTGCATAAATCTCTCTGAGAGATTTAGAAATG
>NC_068982.1:94138282-94145106 GCF_001194135.2 Octopus bimaculoides | reverse complement strand
CATTAAGAAATGAGACTTGTAATGGCTTTTTGCTTTACCAAAAAAACCAATTATCTATACATACTCGCAGATATTCAGTTTCACAGACTCACTCACACACTTAGATTTTCTATTTCTCTCTCTCTCTCTCTCTCTCTCTCTCTCTCTCTCTCTCTCTCTCTCTCTCTAATACCTAATTTTTTCCCCTATATTGGCGGAGCTATATATGTACACCACTTATATAAACCTAAAGAAATACTTAATGCATTATGCATCTCAGTCGCTGGCTACTGCAAGTATCAACCTTGCCGAGACAGTTGTGAAATAGTAGTCATCGATTTTAGTATGCGATTTAAGGAGGATATTTCGTTCTGTATGTTTATGATAGTGGTTGTGTTAAATTTAGTTTATGTGGAGATCATCTATTTCATTACCCTAAAAATGACTAAAAACCAACCTGTCGCGAGTTCTTCCACAAATTCAGAAAGCTAAATATTTGTACATTAGATTTTATTTTTGCCATCGATTATATATAATAACTTTTTTCTGCTTCTCAGTTTTATCTCATCGAATGTTTTTTTTTTCCGCAAATAACAATTGCAATTGCATATAAATCTGTGTAAAAATATGATTATACTCCGTCCATAATATATATGTATACGCACTCACACACACGTATATATACATATGTATGTATGCATGTATCTATGTCTATCATATCTATATGTTTGTGTGTGTGTATAAATATATGCAGAGAGACAGCAGACAAACAGAAAGAAAGAAAGAAAGAAAGAAAGAAAGAAAGAAAGAAACGAAGGAAGGAAGGAAGGAAGGAAGGAAGCGAAATCAAATTCCATACGATATAACGTCTTGCTTTATTTAAATTATCTCCATCTCAAGAGGACGTCATAATTAGCAAATAGCTGTTGAGACCAGCTCCACATGAGAAAGAATGACAAGCTCAAGTATCAAGTATTCTCTAAAGTTAA
This sequence comes from Octopus bimaculoides, assembly GCF_001194135.2. Taxonomy (NCBI): domain Eukaryota; kingdom Metazoa; phylum Mollusca; class Cephalopoda; order Octopoda; family Octopodidae; genus Octopus; species Octopus bimaculoides. The sequence goes on along the minus strand of NC_068982.1, from coordinate 94,144,138 downwards.
AACAGTAATAATGAGAAGGACAGGCTTATTGTTTGGAGATAAGAGAACAGTTGTCACAGTCTCAGTAGGCACGACAATCGTCCAACCTTATTTCAAGCAGCAAAGGACTAAGACTAGGTAATTTGCATAGTTTACAAAGTATGAGCTAAGAGAAACAACTAAGAGTGGCCAGTGGCATACATTTTGCCAACTTAGACAAATACAAGAGTATCCAATATCATTAATTCTTGATTTATTAATATTTTATTCGACGTTAGAGGATGTATCATAATTATCATAGGACAATTAAAACCAGCTGCGATATCTACATATAGGCGCAGGCGTGGGTGTGTGGTAAGAAGCTTGGTTCCTAACACCATAGCTTCGGGTTCAGTCCCACTGCGTGGCACCTTGGGCAAGTGTCTTCTACTATAGCCTCGGACCGACCAAAACATCGTAAGTTGATTTGGTAGACGGAAACATGAAAGAAGCCCGTCGTATAAATATATAAATAAATATATATATGTGTGTGTGTGTGTGTGTGTGTGTGTGTGTGTGTGTGAAGACAGAGAGAGAGAGAGCGAGAGAGAGAGAGACCGATAGAATAAGTACAAAGCTTACAAAGAATAAGTCCTGGGTCGATTTCTTCGACTAAAGCGGTGCTCCAGCATGGCCACGGTCAAATAACAGAAACGTGTAAAACAGTAATAGAGTAAAAGAGCTAGCTAGCTTGACAGACAGACAGACAGACAGAATAACATACAGACAGACAGACAGACAGACAGACAGACAGATAGATAGATAGATAGATAGATAGATAGATAGATAGATAGATAGATATTATACATATATATTACAATTGCGGGAATAAGTAACGCGCAGGCGATCACCTAAGCAAACTTCATGCAGGAACCGAGGTAACATAGTATTCGAAAATTGATATAAAAGTTCCAACTCGTAATTAACCAAAGAGTAATTGGTTATACTTCGGTCAATTATTAAAGAACACTTCGTCAATCCAAGAAATTTTATATCAAATAAGTATGTTATAATCCTCACAGAGGTAATAACAATAACGTTAATTGAGAAAAAGAGAGTTCAAATCAATATGTATGTTTTGATAAAAGAACGCCATTTGTTTCGTATCATCAACAAAGTTATGCCCTTGTTATGCATAATTTATGAGTTGATTGTGAATCAAAGTATGTCTACGAAAGTCGATGAAGTCTAATTTTAACGCATAAAATTGTATAATTTGTGTGAAATATTAAATAAATGGCTTTCGTATACTGAAACGTACGTAACATTGGTTTGACTTCTGTTAGTTAAAATTATTGTGTGTGTGCGTGTGTGTGTGTGTGTGTGTGTGTGTGCGTGTGTGTGTGTGTGTGTGTGTGTGTGTGAGTGAGCAACAATTAAATAATACAAATAAGAATGATGATGATGATGACGATGATGATGATAATGACGATGACGATGACGACGATGACGACGATGACGACGACGATGGTGATGATGATGATGATGATGATGATGCTATATTGGCATGACGTCTCATATTCTTTCTGAGTTAGTAGTGTACATTGACTGGTAATATGCCATATGGTTGCACTATTTTGTCCACAAATTCTTCACTTATCACTTGTTTACTGGTCATACTTCAAGATCTCTGCGAAGAATACTTGCAGTTCCAACTAATGCTGATTTTTGTAGGTGTTACTATTATTATTGTTATTACTATTATTATTATTATTATTATTATTATTATTATCATTATTATTATTATTACCACAGGTTTTATTTGAGCTCCTGAAGTCTTGCTTGCGTAGCGGGCTAACTACCTGCAGCCTACGGTACCAAGCTATTCGTTCTTTTCAGCTATCTAATACTTTCCTGATTATTCTGGCCTAGGAGGCAAATCTTTTGTAATAGCTTTACTGAGCACTCTATTCTAATTTCCTGTTTATTCCTCTGGATGCCTTCTGATACTGTTCCAGAGGCCCCAACAATAATTGGTACTTAACCTTCTTCATTTTCCATAGCCAAGCTATTTCGTAGAGTTGTATTTATCTTTATTTTCGCCTTCTTTCTTGAATATTCGTAAGTCAAAGTGGCATGCAACATCAGCTATATAGTATATGTGTGGTGCACCTTGCTCACCACCACTAGGTCCAGTCTGTTATGCATTTGATCTGTTTGGATTGGGAAATCCCAGAGGATTTTGCTAGTCTCCGACTCCACCGCTCTCTGTGGTTTGTGTTCATATCACACATTGCCTCTATCTACCCCCCACTTTTCGCACAGCTCTTGTGTTCGATACGCACGCACTCTTCCACACTTATCAGTCCCCTTCTTCCATATTTGCTCTCTTCATGTACAGGCGATCAGTGTCTGCACGTGGATGATTGTCTCCATGCATCGTTAGGAGCTTTCTTGGTTTCCTGTCCATCCACTTTAGCTCCTCCTCTGTCTACTCCAGGATTCCGGCGCCATACCGAACTACTGCCACTGCGAGCGAGTTCATGCCGAAATTATGTTTCTGGCATTTCCTTTATGTCGTGGTATTTGATTCCATCTGCCTCAAGTATTCTCAGGTATTTATAGTTGAATTGAGGTTGAATTGCATTCATCATTTCACCATTTGGCAACCATATGCCTTCTATCCTGACAAGATTTCCTCGGCTCATCACTATCGTAGCTCATTTTGTGTCCAAACTCCATCTTAATATCACTGGAGAAAATCCGCAAAGACTGGACTAGGCTGTCCAGTTCAGTCTCAGTTTTTGTAAATAGCTTCAGGTCGTCCGTGAAAAGCAAGTGGTTTAGTTTTCCCTTACCTCTTCCCAGATCATACCCAAACTTTGTTTTCTGTAGTATTTCACCCAAGGAGATCACTCCCAGCACGAATATCAGTGGGGACACACTGTCCCCCTCGAAGATTCCTCTCTTGATTTTCACCTCTCTTAGTACTTGCTTCCGTGCAGTCAATTCCTTTCTCCAACATTTCATGCTATTCCATATAAAGCTTTTTATATTCTCTGCTGCTCCATACATTTTCATTATTCTTATTATCTAGGAGTGTGGTATTATATTCTATGCCTTGCAATAGTCCCACCCATGCCATACTCAGGTTTGTATGTCTTCTCTTGCAGTTCCTGATAATTAGATTATCAATTCAGACATGAGACTTCATTCTCCGGCTCCTTTTTCGGCACCCTATTATTATTATTATTATTATTATTATTATTATTATTATTATTATTATTATTATTATCATTATTATGTTGTTGTTTTTCTTCTTTCTTCAAATTTTCTTCCATTTCTCGCCGAGTGTTTTCCGTACACCTAGGGCAGAGAAACTCGTTGTATGCATTCCCAGTTTACACACGCAAATTCACAGGTAAAACATATATTTAAGAAAAAAGAAAAATTCATGAATGGATGTTTTCACAGCGATAATGCTCTTCTCAGTACATGTTGTTGTTGTTGTTGCTATTATTATTTACTTTTAATCTGCATGTTTTATTACAATCACTCGCCAAGACACGCCCAGGGTCCTAGGAAGAGTGAAGGATGAGTGATGTTACACTCTGACTGAAAGCTTGAGGAGGGCAAGTGGCAGGAGCGGTTGCGAAGTATCTTCATGTAATACAACACATTCATTTAGATTGATTAGGTTTTTATAAGGATGTGGGCAGTACTTGTCGCAGAGTTCTTGAAGCATGACCAGTAAACAATGTCACCTTAGTCTGCTGGCTAAGGATTTCTCTGAGGCATGGCTCTCCTGTGATCTCACCTAGATGTTTCCGGCAGCCTTTTCTTCTTCTTCTTCTTCTTCTTCTTCTTCTTCTTCTTCTTCTTCTTCTTCTTCTTCTTCTTCTTATGATTATGATTATTATTATTATTATTATTATTATTAGTAGTAGTAGTAGTAGTAGTAGTAGTAGTAGTAGTAGTAGTAGTAGTAGTTTAAAAGGGATTGACGTCACTCTTCACAAAGGTAAACAGTCAAGACGAAGAGCGCGATTCGATTGTAAGATATTTTATTAGTTGAACAGTATTTCAACAGTAAGTCTGTCTTTGTCAAGTTCAAAATAAGAAGTGATAAAAATTTAAAATTATAGAAATTTAAACGTACAGTGTCAACGAGAGCAACTAGCGTCCACATGTTGATGGAATGACATCATCAGTTTTTAAGTTACAATTTTATAATAGGCGAAAAGAAAAAGACAGAAAAAAAGACAGAAAAAAGACAGAAAAAAGAAGACCACAGAACAAAACGGGAAGAAAAAGAAAGAAAGAAGAATATTTAATCAAACAGTTTTGTATAAATTTGATGATATTCACCTATCCTCTTATTCATTCCTCCAGGGCGTGATGTTAATAACCTGCAAACATATTTCTCCTCATATATTCTGAGATGTGAAAGTGAAGCAGATTCAGAATATTTTCTGAGAATATGCACTTTTAAGTCTTCTTCAAAATTGCAGTCGCTTGAAACGAAATGTTCAGCAAGTTTTATCGAACTACTGTTATTGTGCCTGGCGTCGAATCTGTGCCCATAAAACATTTTGTTTAATTGTTCTGTTGTACAACTAACATAAATTAAGTTGTGTTTCGCGCATTCTGCAGCGTACACCAGATGGGAACCTTTACATGTTCCCCCTTCTGTATAAATCATAACATTTCTGTTATGATTTCTGATGGAATTCACTTCACTCATGTTGTTGCACAATGAACAGCGCTTGCCTCTCTTGCAGCTGTTCTTTAAGGTACAGCGTGCAGATACTCCAATGTTCGTTTTCTTGGAGTCAGATATAGAGGTCAATAATTCTCTTATATTCTTATTCCGTCTAAATGCTACAATAGGCGGCTGAGGAAATATCTGTTTGAAACGAGTATATTATTATTGTCATTTTTTTTCTTCTTTCTTCAAATTTTCTCACCGAGTATTTTCCGTACACCTAGAGCAGAGAAGCTCATTGTATGCATTCCCAGTTTACACACGCAAATTCACAGGTAAAATATGTATTTAAAAAAAATAATAAATAAATAAATTCATTAATGGATGTTGTTTTCACAGCGATAATGCTCTTCTCAGTGCATGAGTCGTTCCAGTTAACACGATAGGCGCAAGAAGACTGCACATGAAGTATTATTATTATTATTATTATTATTATTATTATTATTATTATTATTATTATCATTATTATTATTATTATTATTATTGTTGTTGTTGTTGTTGTTGTTGTTGTTGTTGTTTTGATTCTTACTGTTCTATTTGCTGCTGTTGTTTACTTGAAAGCAGGCAATGACAAATCACCAAAGGTTTCAAGTATTACCTTCTCTTGTGACTCAAAGAGACAATACTCTCCTTAGAATGCGAACTATACCCAACAATGCTGTCTTCTAGATCACTTCGATTCTGACAGCAGCTCCGATATTCTTAATATGTTTTTCAAAGCTCTTGGAAACTGCTCCTAATGCTCCAATTACCACCGGTATCATCCAAGTAGGCCTCTGTCACTCTATGCCCAGTGCATTCTTTTCCTATATCCCCTAGTAGGTACTTCATTATTATTTCTCGGATTACCCAGATAGCAGCACTCCATTACAGCCACATTCATTTCTTTCGTTCACCTTTTAGCAGTTACTTGATGACGACTGGGCCCACGCTGCTCTTTTTCTTCTTCTTCTTCTTCTTCTTCTTCTTCTTCTTCTTCTTATTATTATTATTATTATTATTATTATTATTATTATTGTTGTTGTTGTTGTTGTTGTTCAGTAGATTTATTTTTATAAAGTGCTTTCACTTCACTACCGAGCGCAGCTCTGTGTGCCTTGGGTATGTGCTGTGGTTTGCTGTGATGCTCTTAT
>NC_068982.1:94134503-94136344 GCF_001194135.2 Octopus bimaculoides | reverse complement strand
AAGGTAGCAGACTCGTAGTCATAGGATCGCGGTTTCGATTCCCAAACCGGGCGTTGTAAGTGTTTATTGAGCGAAAACACCTAAAGCCCCCCGAGGCTCCGGCAGGGGATGGTGGCGAACCCTGCTGTACTCTTTCACCAGAACTTTCTCTCACTCTCACTTCCTGTTTCTGTTGTACCTGTAATTCAAAGGGTCATCCTTGTCACACTGTGTCACGCTGAATATCCCTGAGAACTACGTTAAGGGTACACGTTTCTGTGGAGTGCTCAGCCACTTGCACGTTAATTTCACGAGCAGGCTGTTCCATTGATCGGATCAACTGGAAACCTCGACGTCGTAAGCGACGGAGTGCCAACAACAACTCCTTCCTTAATTTTTCCTTCACATTAGCATATTGTATATCATCTCCTTCGTTTATCCCCAGGTATTTATAGCTTTCTTGTGGGTCAAGTTCTTTGATGGTAGTGTCAGCATCTAATTTAATAGAAGTTGTTTGCTCTAGCTTGCCTCTTACAGAAGTTGGTTTATCACACTTATCAAGGCCAAAATCTATCCCAATGTCATTGCTGAGTCTTTAACGGTTGTCGGCAGCCCTACTAGCTCTTCGTCATTTCTAGCAAACAGCTTCAGATCATTCATATAAAACAGATGATGTACTATAATATTATACATTTTGAACCCATACCTAGTGTTAGTCAGTTCGTTTGAGAGTGAGTCAGTGTAATGCAAAAGAGTAATGAGGACAAGGAGTCACCTTGAAAGATGTCCCGTTTAATGTTGATGTTGTTAGATTGACTCATCCAGTTACTATAGTTTAGAAGGAGACGTATATTCCACTTGGTCATATTACTTTGTAAGAATTTCGAGACGACAGGAGAGATCTTGTATATTTCAAAGGCCTTTAGTAGCCAGTTATGTGGGACACTATCAAACGCTTTCCTGTATTCTATCCATGCCATCCTCAGGTTCTTCTTCTTGCTCCGGCAATTCTCTATAATCATTTTATTTATGAGTAATTGATCTTTTCATCCATAAGAATTCTTTTTACAGTTTTTTTGAGCTTGTGGAAGGATAGAGTTCTGTTCCAGGGAAGTGTATATTCTTTCAGTTAGTTATGTATGTGAGATTCTCCAAGAACACACCTTAGCCCTTCTGCTCCTATTGCCTCCCATTTCTGCTCTTCAACTTCATCCAGTCTCACTTTCTCAGGTTCTATCCAGTGAGCTTCAGTATTATATTCTTCAGCATTATATTCTTCCAGAATTCTCCCATTTCCTCAGTCTTAGGTGGCTCCTTTTCTTCTATCTTGTTTTCCAATTTCTCTATAAAATCTTTTGCATCCGCCTTGAATATCTTGGTTTGTCGAAAAAATTTGATTCTTTTATCATACCTTCTTAGCCGTTGGGATTTCAGTTGTATTCGTTGCTTCACTACTTACTTGTTTGCAGAGATGTTTATCATTATTATTGTTGTTGTTGTTGTTGTTGTTGTTGTTGTTGTTGTTATTATTAATATTATTATTATTATTATTATTACATGAAAATTCACAGCTTATTTTGCTGGGTTTCAAATTTTGATAGGTGTTTCGAACCTCTTGTCGTTGCGAAATATGTCCGATATGAGAACATTTAAAGAAGTGTTACTCTTTCTTTCTGTCAAATGACACGCACATACACACACATGCACACACACATACATACGCACACATCCATCTATACATACATACATAAAATTCACATATGTTCATATATGTATATAGATAGATAGATAGATAGATAGATAGATAGATAGATAGATAGGTAGGTAGGTAGGTAGGTAGGCAGATAGATAGATAGATAGAG
>NC_068982.1:94133981-94134443 GCF_001194135.2 Octopus bimaculoides | reverse complement strand
AGAGAGAGAGAGAGAGAGAGAGAGAGAGAGATAGATAGATAGATACGAAAGGGTAAAGACCCCCCCCCCTTCAGTCGTGAATGACCATAGGATTGCACCAAAAATTTCCCTTTGTGGCACAAGTCCAGGCAAGGCTGTTTACGGAAGACCAGCAATCAGCCATGCATACTAGTCTCCCTTCTCCACGTCACTGATGCAGTCCAAGAGATACGTAAATGCTGATACAGTTTGGCACCAGTGACGTCGCAACTCACATCTACAGTTGAGTGAACTGGAGCAACGTGAAATAAAGTGTCTTGCTTAAGAACACGAGACACAATCCGGTCCTGGAATCGAACTCACTGCCTCATGAGTGTGAGCCCAATGCTCTTACTACTGAGCCATGCACCTTCATATCTGTCTATCCATCTCTCTCTCTCTCTCTCTCTCTCTCTCTATATATATATATATATATATATATAT
>NC_068982.1:94131871-94133963 GCF_001194135.2 Octopus bimaculoides | reverse complement strand
ATATATATGATGTACAGAATGCAAACATTATCTGATATGTAACTCAAAATATTGTATTGAGTGGATAAGTATATTTAGCTATCAATGTTGGCAGTCTGCTCTTTACGTCTGTGGAGAACAAAATAGGACCTTGTAATTTATGTCAATAATAAAAACCATAAACTTTAAATTTTTGCCACCGTGAAGAGCCAATATACGTAAAAGCATTATTCACGAGGATATTCAATATTAGTCATAGAATTAAAATCTCGAACTTTTTAAATAGAGAACTTAATGACAGTCAGAAGTGCCGCCCCAAAAGTAACTGTAGAGATTGAAAATAAATCAGATGGGAAAGAAAGGGAATAAAAAGAAATTAAGGTAGTGGAAAATATAAAAACAAAAGACATTTTATTAGCCTCGGTGCTGTACCAGACAAAACCACTATTTCAAGAAAAGACTCACTGACTGCGGATCCCATAAGGATAAGTGAAATCCTAAATAAACAATTCCAAAGTGTTTTCACTTGCAGGCTGGGCATATGCAAATGAATTAGTGTGATTAGTTCTTCAAAACTGCAAATCAAAACAAGGAAGAGATAACCATAGCTATCGATAAGATAAAATTGAACTCAGAATCGGGCCCTGATGGATTTTCCAGTTATTCATTTAAAGACATGCAAGAAAGCTCTCGCAAAACCACTGCCGATACATTTCTATATATATGTGTCTGTATGTGTGTACGTGTGTGTCTGTGTGAAGATCTGTTTGTACGTGTTTGTGTATTGTTTTGTTTGCGTGTGTGTTGCTTGCAGTTTTTTCGGCATATTCAGATACTAGTAACTACGCCATTAAATTTATACAATGTATTTGTATTGGCATTCGAGTGACTATTAACGTGATGGTAATCTGATGTCAACTATCTTAAGGGGATCAGTGACATCCATTACAATTTCCATCTACTCGAATACCTTAGCTAAATATCATTACTCACATGGAAGGGCTTCAAATTGAGTATTAAAATGTTTTACTGTCAAACCATAAAACATTACGCTTGGTGTGTGAGTGTGTACGAGGGTGTGTGAAAGTGTGTGAGAGTGTGCGCGTGCACGTCTCCGTGTATATGTATATGCGCATGCGTGTGTGCGCACGCGTTGTCTGTATTACATAGACCTCTTAAAAATGCCTGCCGCCACCAGAGATGCGACTGTTTTCTACAGTCTGAAGGAGTGAATATCGCTATATTTTGGTATGGTGGGCTTTTTTTTTTTTTTTTTTTTGTTTAGTGTTTTTTGCCAAATAAATACATGCAGTATTTATTCGTTCCTCACTCGTTTATTATTGTTCTTATTTCGTTAAATCTTTCGTCACACATTTCTGACCTCTTCAGCGACTTTTCCGTCCAAGTGTGTCCTCCTATTCCATTTAGTCCATTTTTAGTGTATGGACTAAATGGAGCAGACGGAAAGTTTAGCTGAAAATGTCACGGATATGTTACGAAAGATTTCCGGACAATGGACATCAGTTAAAATGAGAACAGTAATAAACGTGTGAAGAACGAATATATGGTGCATGTGTTTATTTGGGAAAAAAAAAATGACCGCCCCGAAATATAACAATATCGATTTCACATCAGGAATCTTGCAACACAAATTCGTAAACTTAATGACGGTGTAAATTTAAAATGAACATATTCCATCGCCGAAGGCTGTAGACAAAATCGTTGTGATAGTGGGGAAAATGCTATGTAGTATGAATTTCAAATTCCACTAAGGTCAACTTTTTATTTATTATATGTCCAGGATTGATAATACACTACTTGCCGTCGATTTATGAATTTGCGCCAAAGTTATAAAAACAAGATGTACTACTCTTAAATCAAGACTTCGAGTAACGTAAGTTGTTATTGAATTGTAATTGACTACGGGTATTTCCTTTGCATACATCTAGAAGATCATGAGGCAGAATTTGTGTATTAAACGTTCGCTTTTTTAAATAATTGGTTGGCATTTATGTATTCAAATATGTTCTCTTCTTTTATACCACTCTCTCTCTCTCTCTCTCTCTCTCTCTCTCTCTCTCTCTCTCTCTCTCTCTCTCTCTCTCTCTCTCTC
>NC_068982.1:94127231-94131861 GCF_001194135.2 Octopus bimaculoides | reverse complement strand
CCCTCTTTCTCTCTCTCTCTCAATATATATATATATATATATATATATCCTTGATAGATACATAGATGATAGACAGATGCATACATACATACATACATATGTATGTGTCTGTGTATGTGTATGTGTATGTGTGTGTGTCTGTGTGTATGTGTGCAAGTGTGTTTCTGTGGGTCTGTGTGTACGTGTGTACATGTGTATACAAGTTTCTCAAATTTATATATATCTGAACGCCTAAGAAATAAAATACCAAACTTTCTGCAACTTAAATGAAATTTTTTTAATGTATATCACAAAATGCTTTTCCATAACTAACTGGAGAGTAATTTTATGATCTAATATTAAAGCAGCTTTTTTTTGTGAAAGACCAATAGATCAAAACAAAAATGTTATTATTTTCTTTCAGCAAGCGCAAAAATATATAAAAGGCATTAGCAGACAGGAAAAAAATATCTGTCAGCTAAATTGTGTAATGATGTCTAAGTATAAACGAAGGGGAAGAAAATCGAACTTTTTCTCTCATTTGCGCAATCAATACCTGTCATGGTTTATATTCTATTACCACACAACAGAGAAACTATGAGAAAAAATGTTTTAATCTTCAGAACAAAAGTAGAAAATTTGCGAATAAATTGTTTCGGTAGCATCAAAATCAAGAGTTTGCTTATTTCCTACTTTCTGACGGTTTATCAAAACAGATGGAATGACAGATCCTCTATGAAAGAATCAGGGAAGATGGTCAATTTGTGACGATATAAAAACTGATTTCTTTCATTTGGCACAGCTACATAATTCGAGAGAAGAGTTGTGCATGTCAGTTAGGCTCATGATAGAATTTGTATGGTATTTAATTTGCTAAACTGTAAAGCGATGTGAAAAGAAGTCAATCATAACAGCCTTTATATCCCGAATATGCCGGTATATAACTGAATATTGTATTACTACAGTTACTCTCGCATTCTATGTCCTCTCTTTCCCAGCATTGTCTTCTGATGAAAGTAGTGAAATACTTGAATATGGATTGACCAGATTTGCATCGATTTTTAAAGCAAGGCACATTTGACAATGACAACTGTGAGAGCTTAGTGATATTCTAAGGCACCTGGATTATGTTACATGTTACGGCCTGGTAGGTTAGTGTCTCTGCTAGCAAAACAAACTGTAACAGTATAATTCACTTTGTACAGCGAAATTATTGCATAACGACAAATACGCATTAATACAAAATACTTTAATGCTAAAACTCCAATGACTTTGTTTATAATGACGTCATTTCTGAAGAAAGATTATAGCAAATCTGATTCATTTTTCATCATCATAATTAATCGTTAAATTTCTTCAAAGATTGTGTGAAATATTTTGAGAATTTCAGATTGCTGTGAGACTAATAAAATTAAATGTAAAATTATGATTATCTTGCAACAAGCAAAGTAGCCAGTTAGAAGATTTCTATAAGAGATGAAAGTAATAAGATAATTATAAGAAGCAATATTTATCGCCACTTCACTATGGCTATTCCATAAGAACTAACGTTACCGACGTTTTTAACCCTAGGAGAAACCTCCTCCAGTTGGTTGTCGATGCAATCTGCATCCGATATATATTGAAATCAGGGGAGCGAATCCCTACCATCGTCTAGCAGACGACGGGACCACCAGACAGTACGGTTTCGAATTATTTGTGCTCATCCTCGGTGGTGGACAAACCTTCCGTTAGAGATAGCAGTAATTCGCTCCAGCTCGCAATATATAGAAAAATAAGTGACAATCAGGCATTGATCTGGCAACAAGCAAAGTAGTTAGTTAGAAAATATGAAAGTAGTAACTATACTGAGAAGTAATGTTTATCGCCACTTTAATATGGCTATTCCTTGGGAAGATCAGTGACTGATTGTCACTTACTTTTCTATATATTGTGAGCCGGATCGAATTACTACTATCTCTAACAGACGGGTGTCCACCACTGGGGATGAGTACAAATAACTCGAAACCATACGGTCTGATGGTCCCGTCATCTGCTAGAAGACAGTAGGGGTTCACGTCCCTGCTTGCAATATATATCGGGTGCAGATTGCATCGATAATGAGCTGGAGGAGGCTCCTCCAGAGGTTAAAAGCGGTAGTACCGTCGGTTCTTATGGAATAAACATTACTTTTTATAATTATCTTAACAACCACCTAAGAGCTCGAAACTGATGCTATAAACACGTCTGATGTTTTCATTTATAATAGTAAAAGACATTTATATAATTATATTCTTGGTGTTTCTTTATGTATTGCCTTGATATCTTCCTAAAACTCTAACAATGTTTAAGGACTTTGTTTCAACAGCAGATTGCACTGAAGTACAATTGTATTATAGGTTATCAGTAACTTTCTATTTGTAGACTGTTCTCTCCTGGTATATCGTTGTCCATAAACAGAGATTTCTTTCTATGTCTTACCATTTTATTTTTATGTTCAATGTTTTTATGTCTGCGTATATGTTTGTGTGTATATACTTGTATCTATTTTTAATTCCGTTCTCTTAACTGAATATTTGATCAGATGTTTTCTCACATCTGCATTAAATATTCCATTCGTTCATAATTTTATCTTCTAAGAAAATTGTAATTTCTTTCTTTTTTTTTTTCTAGGTTTCTGTTATACTCGCAGGTAATTTGATTACACAAAGGATATGAGAGTTTTTACTTTTAGAAAATATATCTATATATGGGAAATAATGTTATTAATGATTCCCAGTTTTTTTCATTAATAACACATAAATTCACGAACAGTTACATCGTTAGTCATTTGAATTCAAACATAACTTCAGCGAGCCAATTAATTGTTCATTTTATTATCTGATGTGAAAGCAAAGAACGATGTTTGTGTGCTTGACTTTTGAAAAGTTGTCTGTTATGAAAGTAACAACTGATGTTTAGTGCTCGAGTTTTGACTTCTAACATCGTTCACATATCAGTGACAGTATAGCACTGCGATTCATGGAGAGAGATGCCTTCAGTCATTTCGTAAAGTATTGTTATTGCAGTAACGTGTATTATATGGCGCAAACTCTTCGTAACGAATTGTTTAAATTTGCCTCATTTATCTGCGGTCATGGTAGTTTTCATTTGAATGTAGTTGAGTTTATTGAGTTTACTATGAGAAATATTTATTCAAGTTAAGCATGCATATTTGAAGCGCTTCTTTATACATTCTTTTTGGTTCTCCTTATTATATTCTGTTTATTTACAACATTTGGTCTCAATAATCACCAAGTCTTTATGTTACAATGCCACATATAATGGTGATATGTTCCCACGTAGAATTTGAACTGATTTTTTTTTCAACGACAACCTACAATTCACCTGTTGGGATGGATTTAACATGATCTGTTTTTCATATTACCTTCACTATATATTTTGCATCGAAACTTTCGCTCTATAGCACGGTATCAAAAATTGTCTCATGTTGTTGATGGTTGATGAAATTTTTGAAAACTGTCCGGCAGCAAACATTCGCCTTAAATTATGCAGTTGAATTCGTGGCTTCGTTATATTCGAAGTAGGAGCTATAGGAGAGAGATAGCGAGAAAGAGAGAGAGATAGCGAGAAAGAGAGAGAGATAGCGAGAAAGAGAGAGAGATAGCGAGAAAGAGAGAGAGATAGCGAGAAAGAGAGAGAGAATGAGATAGATGGTGAGCGGTAGGAATGGAAAATATTGATAAATTTTATGGGACCCCAACATTGCTGATGTTATTGTTGATTTTTGTCACATCTTTTCTGTGTCTGGCGTTATGTTTCTATTTGACTGTTCCTTTTGTGATTGTAGCATAAATGTTTGTTTCTTTTCTTAATTTATTGCTCCAAGCAATGAAGAAACGGTGCCTCCTTTTGAAACCACTTCTGCATATGTCATCGAAAATTTATGCGTATACATTTTTTAGATGAAAATATAGATGACCTATTTTCATCTATATATAAAATACGATGAAAATATTTATTCCCTGAAGGCTAACTGCATGTATTCTCTTAAAGGAAACTAATTAGCCAGACAAGAAACTTTTTGAAAATTTTCTATTACATGACTTTCAGTACACCGGAACATTCAATTTTATAATTTGGAGTTTCAAGTTTTACTAGCGTCGTGATAGCTGCTAAGTCAGTTGTAAAGAAGTATATAATGGCTTGTGATATTTGTACGAACTTCTATAAACCAAGATAGTTGGTATAGAAAATACACTTTAGGGGCTAACCACTTCTGCTGTTCACTCACCAAGTCAATCACGATGCCCCATGCACACATAGTTGATTATAACCATGCCAACACAAGCTAATTTGTAATTGTCTTCGATTAGAAATTTCTGAGACGGGTGAGGTAAGTCATATGAATATTAATTCCTTTGGGTCCCTTCTTGCGCTGTGACATTTCATAATACCATTCAAGAAATACATAACAACGCCTCTTCCTGATGACAAACTCGGTCTCTTCCACAAATTGCATTGGTATCACAGTGCTATCAAATGCACCAGGTACTGTAAAGCAACTTTGTATAATTTATCGTGTCCACTTGTCTTATAGTTAAAACAACGCATATATATATATACATATACATATATGTATATATATATATATATATATATATATATATAT
>NC_068982.1:94124270-94127012 GCF_001194135.2 Octopus bimaculoides | reverse complement strand
TTAATTGGAATAGTTTCCAAAAGATTTCTAACGTTGATCTTTCATACTTTACTTTGAATTTACTGATGTAAATTGGCGTAGATATGAAAGGTTTTATAAGTGTATTAAGTTTATGATTTAAGTTATAGAATGAAGTTCAACAAATTCAATCATATTGTCGCAAATAGAGGAGATTAGATGTTAATTTGTAATAAAATATTTTTTATTCATTTCACTATACGACCGTTTCGTACAGAAAGACAATAAATTCATTTTAAGAATCTGAGTTGTCAAAGAGTACTCACCAGGAGCACAATAAGAAAAAATAATAAAAACTAAATAAAGAAAAAAGGGGGGCTTTAGATTTACATGGGTATGGTGTTCTTACGAATTTTTGTAATCTGTAATTGTTCTTGGAGTCATGTCTATTTAAACACTTTTCAAGGCATATCTATTTAAACACTTAGGAGTCATGTCTATTTAAAACACTTAAGAAGGCAGGATATAAATATGAATTTAAGTATAACAAAAACCACAACACTAGTAAAAATCATATTAAATATAATTACATAAACAATAAAGTTAAAATTAGAAACTTGAATATCTATAAAGAATCAGTATACCCTCATAAACAAATAATTAAAACTCCCAATACTGGTCATAAATATAACAATCATGGTAAATAGGACAACCATAATAATTATAATAATATAAATAAACTTAAGCATGATGAACACTATAACATAAATAAAATTCATAGTAATAAACAAATCATAGAAATGATTACCTTTCTAACCACATTAAAGTAAATAATCCCATAAATACTGTTAGCGTAAACCCCAACTAAATAATTAAAGATAATAATAGGAACATAAAGTTAACAATAAATAAAACCATGGATAATCAAAGTAAGACAACTAACAATAAGGATAAGAATAACCAGAATAATACAGTTAATAATTATGATAATGACATAGTAAAAAAATAAACCAATAGCATATATGAGGAAAAATGACTTTTTGAATACAAATCAATGCTCAACCAAGGTAGACAATGATAAAACCATTTAGATAATAATTCCCTTTGCTAAGCATTTAAAGACGAACTTTTATAAGATCTATCAGAAAGATTATTAATAAAAACTTTAAAATCACTAGATAAGATAAAATATTTAATAATAAACACATCAGATTAGGATTTTCAATTTCTCCCAACCTTTTTAGGATAATAGTTTCATTTAATAAGAAACTAGATCAATTCTATGAAAATAAAATTTTAAAACTGAACCTAGAACATACAAAAATAATAATAAACTACATAATGGTGCAATTAGCAATATGAATACATTTAATGACCACAACCCTTATAAATCAACAAAAATCTACAAATAACACCAAACCACTCACACATAAATTGCAATTGTAGAGACCCAAACGCTTGTAAAAACACAGAGATTGTAAAAGAAAACATGTATATCAAGCAACAATGATAACACACGATTCCACTAAGTATTATTATATCAGATGCACACAAAACTGGGTCAAAAAAATTTGGTACCTCAAAAAAAATATACACTCATTTCTCAATTTATTGGAAAATTCTATCATTTGCAATTTCTTACAAAAATAACAATAAATTCTCTAGATTATGCTTTCAAGAAAGCTATATATAAAATAAGGAAAATGAAAGGACAACTAGTAAATACAAGAGATAAAAAAATTTTTTTCATATAAACACATGGCCAAATTCCTTTACACTAATCTAAAATAGTTAATTATTATCCTTAATGTTGTTTGGTATTATTTAACATCGCATTATATTTTCCTTTATTAATCTAAATAACATAGTAACTTTTTATTTAATAGTATTATCGAATTTTATTACTTATATCATTTAATTATGATAACTGGAGTACATTTTATGTATATGGCCAATATGTATTTTGGGTTTTCTCTATATGTGGATGTGTATGTATATATGCAATTGTGCTTGTCTATATGCTTATTTAAATATCAGTTTTGGACGTGTGTATATATACATGTACACATTGTCGTTTTGCCTATATTCGAATTTAATTACCTATTTTCTACGCGTGTGTAGTAGTAAAACTAGTACTAGTACGCGGGTAAGTACATATGAGCGTATACTTGGGGGTATATGTATATCTTTTTATTCTATAGAGGGATATGTAAAGGTATATATATATATATATTAAATTCAAATTACGACAAACGTAAACAAACAAACAAAGTTTACTTTTAGAAGCGTTGAGATGTCTTAGAAAGTTAAAGAAGTGATTTTTAAATTCTCAATCGCAGGATAATGCTAATAATATAACCTGAACAGGATAAAGTACCCCTATTTTTCAGAAAAAAAGTGTAGGTGCTTAGCTGTGAACTCGAACTCACATCTCCGTGATTACGCGTCATGATGCTCTGACTGATTGAGCTAAACTCCCCCACTACAGATTCCTCTGAAAATTTAAGATGTATAGAAATCTCGCTTTATGAGACGCTATCATATGTTAAATTCAAATTACGACAAACGTGTGTGTGTGTGTATATATATGTACATGCATATGTATATGCATGTATGTCGGTATGTGTATGCGTGTGTGTGTGTATATATATATGCATAATCTGGCATTGTATGTGTATGTATCCATGTGTATGTATATGCATGTGTGTGTATATATATATCTATAACAGAACCATTCGCATCTCTCTCTATATATATGTATACCCTTGTACACGTATGTCTATA
>NC_068982.1:94121946-94124260 GCF_001194135.2 Octopus bimaculoides | reverse complement strand
ATATATATATATATATATATATATATATATATATATATATATATATATATATATATACATGTATGTGTATATGTGTATGGGTATCTGTATATCCATGTATATGTACATATACATATATTTTACTCTCTATATACTAATATGTGTGTAGATAAGAGTATTAATATATTCCAACGCATGTATATCTATGTATATGTCCATATGCATGTCTATATACTTTTCTACGTTGATGTGTGTGCATGTGTATATATGTGTATATATGATATTAGATTTATTTTGTAATAAAAACTTGTAAATGTACCCATCCATGCATTCTCTTCAAAAATATTATATACATGCACTAACCTTAATGTATTGTACTTCCAATTGTTAAATGTGCATATTTATTTATATACATGCTCATATATAAAACATTACATGTTGTGTAGCCGAATACTTTCCATATAAGCGCATATATATTCCAGTATATATATATATATATATATATATTCCAGTATATAATAATCGTATTATAATTTCACACATGTACATAGAATTATACATAAAAAATCATACATAAGTATTTGATCATGATTTCCTCTATACATACATATATTCATTATTATATAATTTTCAATTTAATTTTTTTTAGCAACCAAGATTTATAACTACTTTTATAACTATTTTTTTAATTTTTATGTTTTATTCAAATGTTTATAATATACTTAAACAGTTTTTAAATATTATAATTCTTATATATATATTTCTTTAATGTATATTTGCTTTTCATAATATAATAATATGTTATTACCTACATCGCCACTATGAATTCAGGCCTATGTATAAACATTATTTACGTAGATATGTGTACATAGGTGCAGGTGTTTAGTTTATAAGGGTGTCTCTGTGTTACTGTTCGTCCATAGGATGCATATGTGCATTGTCGTATGTTTCGTTGTCTGATTAATTTTTTGTGTATAATCCTCAATATATATATATATTGTATACCTGTATATACGCAAGTATACACATGATTGTTGTTTTACTTGTACAACAATCGTATTTTTTTATATATACATCTTTAGTTGTACTGGTATCTATATGCACAAACCATTATATATATAACTATGTATAACACAAAAAACTTTGGAGGGTAAGCATATCCGTCTACATATAATGCCAATCTTTTTAATTTTTCCAATCACCATAGCAGACATAAACTAGACCATTTTCCCCCCTTATTTGTTATCTCCCATACACTAGTCAATATTCAAAAATATTTACTTTCTCTTAAACTATTCTCAAATCTTTTCGATATATTGATTTTTCTATATACCATTCCATCGATGATCTATAGTTTTATCAGCGGACATTGTAAGTAAAATACCCCCCTCATCTTCATAATTTATTATTCTTATAATTTTTATACTTTTTATATCGTTTTATTAACCACTTTTAGTATCTACTATGTTACTGCTTTAAGTAATTTCTGTAATGTCTCCTTATCTCCTTCTATAAGTCTGACATATTATTTATTATAAAGTTTATATACTATTAACCATTTAAGATTGCTTTTAAGCATTTTTTTAAAATTTATAAATAAGCCGTAATTATTATCAACGGTTAACTATAAATTTCAGTCTCCAGTATTTAAAAAGCCGTACTTCGTTATTTGAATATTCTTTTTCAACCCCACTTATTTCTTACTTCTTATACGGGAGTTTTAAATTAGCTCCTTATACTAATCTATAGAGAGAAAGTTACCGATATTTCTACATTATATATATCAACACCTAACCATTACCCGATAGCCGTGTTTTAAATAGATATGACTCCAAGAACAATTATACATTACAAAAATTAGTAACAACACCGTACCCAAGTAATTCTAAAGTCCCTCTTTTTCTTTATTTAGTTTTTATTATTTTTTTCTTATTGTGCTACTAATGAGTACTCTTTGACAACTCAGATTCTTAAAATGAATTTATTGTTTATTTTTCTATACGAAACGGTCGTATAGCGAAATGAATAAAAAAATATTTTCTTCCATATTAACATCGAATTTCCTCCATTTACGAAACATATGATTGAATTTGTCGAACTTGGTTCTATAACTTAAATCATAAGCTTAATATACTTATATATATAAATTCTAGTAGAGTTTCCGTCTACTAGATCCACTCACAAGACTTTGGTCGGCCCGAGGCTATAGTAGAAGACACTTTCCCAGAGTACCACGCAGCGGGACTGAACTGGAAACCATGTGGTTTGTAAGCAAGCTACTTACCACATAGCCACACCTGCGCCTATAACTATATATATATATATATATATATAT
>NC_068982.1:94119813-94120880 GCF_001194135.2 Octopus bimaculoides | reverse complement strand
AGATTCAAAAGCATACCGGTTTCGTAATGTTTTATCTCTTTTGAGGATGGGTAGATTTTGGATGATAAGGTTAAAGGCTTCGTTGTTTCTAGGGTTATGTGTGGAGATGTATGGGAGTATTTTTAAGTCTGGTTTAGTATTTTGGTTGACTTCCCTTAATGTTTGTATATCTATTTCCTTAGCTCGTTTAATTCCATCATTTATTAATGATATTGGGTAATGTCTTTTGATTAGTATTGATCTGAGTTCAAGGTGTCTTCGTTCACGAGCATAGGTGTCCGAAACTATGGTACAGATTCTTTTCGCTAGATTATAAGGTATATTAATTCTTATGTGTTTGGGGTGGCATGAGTTGAATAATAGGTATTGTATAGAATCTGTGGGTTTATAGAAGATGTCTGTTTCGATGTGGTTATTGACTATTCTAATTAGGATGTCAAAGGGAGTTGTTTACTGATGTTCCATGGTGAATTGTATGTTGCTATTAATATTGTTAAGCATTAGTTTGAAATCGAGGAGTTTGTCCATGCTGTCTTTCCAAAGTATAAAGCAATCATCTACGTACCTCTTCCAGTTCTCCTTTAAATAGCAATGAAAAGAGGTACCATATTTTTGTAGTGGTGATTGATATATTTTAAGCCCATTACAAGGTTCGCAATTACTGGAGCAGCTCGGGTTCCCATTGCAATTCCACATTTTTGTCAATATTAAACTGTATCGAACATGAAATAATTGTTCAGTAGGATGAATTTGAGTGTTGCGATTATGAATCTGTGGTTGATGCGCCCTGGGATCTCTTGTGGGTATTTTTCTAGCCAGAAGGTGATCGCTTCTATACCATAATCGTGTGGGATATTGGTGTACAAATTCACCATATCGAATGATACTAACAGGGTTCCTTCATTTATTGTATTCGGAATGTAGTTTAACATGTCTAAGTCATCTTTGATGAAGCTTTTCACATATTTTAGAAATGGTTTGAGTAAGATGTCGAGGAAGTTGCTCAAACGGTGGGTTTCACAAGCAGGGCCAGCAATGATGGGCTCATTATATATATATATATATAT
>NC_068982.1:94114503-94119599 GCF_001194135.2 Octopus bimaculoides | reverse complement strand
GGGCATACCTCGGCTTAAGTTGTTCTCGATTATACGTCGGTTTTCAAAAATAATATATGGAAAAATAAAAATCAAGCTAAATCATTTTATTCGACTTTACGTCTGTCCGCCACAAATAAAGGAATCGTAAAATCACTAGAAAACCGTTAAAATCATGTTACTGTACAATAAATAAGTATAAAAGTATATAAAATCATATTAAAATGCGTACAGTAAATATTAAGATACATACCAAAAAGTAGTGTAACTTAGTGAACGAAGTCATGAAATCACGAAATGACCAAATTGTATGTACGTATTGGTAAATTTTAAATAATTTAGTTTTTCCTTTTTACTATTGTGAAATGATAATAATTAATGAATTTGTTTTTTAAGATTAAAAAAGGATTTTATTTTACCATGTCTTATTGCAAACTGCATTCATAAATAAAGCGTCCGCGGTGTACAGTAAACACCGCCGAATTGTATTTGTAAATTTAGATTACTTTTTTTAATGTACTGTATTAAAAAATGAAAATGATTTGTTTGTAAGCTTAAAATAGGTTTTTATTAACCATGCAGTAAAAAATAAAGTACAGAACTAGAAATGGTTATTATCAGTTTAGCCTAGAGACAAGTAAAATCGGCCTAGCCTCGCCTAGAGACAAGTTAATTCGACTTAAATTGTGTCTCCTAGAACCAATTAACGACCTCTTGTACAGGGAGCGTAAGATATTTGAAGACAGATTTATGCTTATACAAAAATAGACATATAATAACAGATAATAGCATTATTTATCAAAAAAATGCTATGAGAGTAAAAATAAACCTTCTTTTCTATAATGTTATTCAATGAAGCCATCTTCTGCTTCATCAACTTCTATATGAGATCTAAATCATCTTTATGCTTGAATCAAGCGGTCTTGGTTCATTTTGATTATGGCAACTGTCAAAAAATCTTTGGTGTTATGAGCATGTTCATTGACCTCTCTCTCTCTCTCTCAACAATGCTCCACATGTAATAGTGCAATGGATTGAGATCTGGGGAATTAGGAGGTCAAATGTTAGTGGTCATGTGATCATGAAAATTTTCAGCTATCCATTCCTGTGTTACTAGAGCCATGTGTGATAGTGCAGAGTCTTACAGAAACACATAGTGCCTTCCATTGCATGCACTGTCTATCCAAGGCTGAACAATTATTTCCAGGACCTCAATGTAGGTGGCAGAGTTAACTCAAAGTGCTTGTGGAAAGAAGTAAGGGGGTATCATATGTCCTTTATTGTTGACACCTCCTAAAACCATGGAAGTTGCAGGATATTTTGTATACATAACACTTGGAACTCCAGAAGGGCCTGCACATAACCATCTGTCATTTCTTCTGTTAACGTTTTGATCTTGGTCTAAGTTTTTCTCGTTTGAGAAAAAGCAAATCAAATCTTCTTCTGCTGGACTTTTCAATTTGTTTAAGAGCCTTTTAGATCTGATGTAGTGATTTTCTTTTGCTTTTCTGACAAATTGACCTTTCCTCATCATAGAAGACTTATATCTGATGTCTTCATGGACAACATTTCTGGCTGTTCCTTATGATACATGGAGATCTTTTGCAATTGACCTCTTGGACTTTCTGGGATTGTAATCAATGGTCTGTTGAACTTCCTGAATAAATTTAGGTGTTCTGGATATTTCAGACTGTTTAGAATGCTTTTTATGCTTTGATACTGGTGATACGTTTCCATATTCAATCTCTAGCGCATTATAAACTTTGTAGACGAAAGATCTGGTAACTTTTAAAAATCGAGATACTTCTAAATCGCTATGCTCAGCCTTTATGACCACAATAACATCATGCCTCTTCATTTCTTGAGTAAGCTGAGGGTCTGCCATTATTACTTTCTGAAACAAAGATTATACAGAGTGAGCAAAAAATACAGCAATGACCCTAAAAATGTATGTCCTCAAATACCTTACGCACTCTGTATATATATATATATATAATCCAAGAAAGTTAGGGGTTGTGAATCCAACCCACTAAGGGATAATATCTATCCAATATACTGCCGGAAGGATACCCAATTATTATTACACTAGTGTTTTTACCGAGTGCAATAAATGAGTGCGGGTCAAAGGAAATTTTACCCTTAATTTATATAGCAATAAGAAAATAGATATACTTATATACCAGGGAACATGTATGTACGGGAATGCTTATATACACCTATGTGTATATATTTATGGATGTGTGGGTGGGTATATATATGTGTCCTTATGTATAATAACAATAACAATTGACTCATTTGTGTATTTAAAAACTACGAATAAATAAAAATGATATTAAATATAAACTTGGATGAAATATAAACAGGATATTTTAATAGATATAAATATGTTTTATAAAGTACATTTATAATAAAATTGTATGTGGAATAAAAAAAATAATGAAGTTATTAGATATAATTGTATAATAGTAATTGTTATAATAGTAGTAATAATATATTATCCCGAATATTGACTTTCATTATTTTGTCTAATGATAGAAATGTATGCAATACATATTTTCGTGACGTGGAATACAAATACTTTAACTGCAATGAGTTTCAATTCTATCACGTAATCAAACATATTAACGTATATACACACAAAATATAAACAAAATATGATACATAGGCAACGGTTTTTTTTTTAATTATTGAAGCGCATACGCACAAATAAATTTAACGCACGCACACGCACACACACGCACACACACTCACATAAACAGAAACAAAAGCAATAAATATATAAGGGTTTTTTTTTTCAATATTAACATGCACGCATACACACAAGCATTTTGCCGTGTCTGTCGACCATCAGCCTTTCGTTTATGGTGTGATTTTTATATATGTCTAATTCACAACCAGAGGAAATATTTAACACAATATTTCAAGATGTAATTTTTACTTTTTAATTTATTAATTTGTAACTGATTTGAGTTAAGTATGGAGGCAAATTGTAGGTTACAGAGAATTTTGACAATATGTAAATAGATTGAATTTCATCTGTTCAAACTCTCCATTTTCTCCGTATATTATAATATATTATATTGAAATATATCTATATATCGACGTGTAATAATCATTAAGCTCCGTAATATACTTAATGGTGCCTAATTAAACAATAAACACCAATACTATTAAGTTTTACTAGACTCTTGAACTTTTATATCGATATTAAACCGACGAAGCTTTGATGTTAACTTCCCTTTTATAAAGTATCTGCATACTCAAAATAGCTATATATACATATAAAAACAAATAGTAAATGAGTATATGCATATATACGTACAGGTATGTGCATATATATATACATATATATATATATACTTATACAGATATGAATACAACGATATCAAAGTAATGTAAAACATGGGTATTTTAAATATAGCGTGTTCGTACTAGCATATATGTATGTATGTATGTATGTATATATGTATGTATGTATGTATGTATGTATGTATGTATGTATGCATGTATGTGTGTGTGTGTATGTGTGTGTGTGTTTCTAGACGATGAGCTTCTATCCAATTCTACCCAATTCACCACTACCAATTTCTGTTCGCAAGATATGGCTCTTGCAGCCATTGCAGAAGACATTTTGTTAAGTTTAGAAGCATCTAGATCGGACCATGATAGATGGAATTACAAAGCAAATTTGGCAGTCAGCAGTTATGTCTGCGTATAGTTATTTACCTTTATTCTTCCTACTTGCCTTACGTTTTATCTAATCATGCGCAAAACCTTTAAGGCAATAAGACAACTTGGGAGTTGACTTATAAATATTTTGACCATTCTATAGGGCCAAAACGTATGTTGAAACAGTAGCCGTTTCTATAACAGTTAATGAGACGAGAATCAACTCAATGAGGAATGCTATGATTTTACAAAGTTTAATTAAAAGATGAGTTGATCATGCTCTCCGAATTTATTAAAATTTGCTTTACCCACTACGAACAACACCACATTGATACATAGTCATCGGAGCTGAATGCTCTATCTCAACGATTTCGACTTTTCAAGCACAGGATCAATGTGCTTCATAATATTTTTAGTGCAGCACTCTAAAACCTATACAAATAATAATTGTTTCTAATAAAGGCACAAGACCTGAAATTTGAGGGCTCGCTGTTAACTAATTAAATTGACTCTGTACTTGGCTGGTGTTTTGCTTTATCGACTTCGGAGTGTTAAAAGGCAAAGCTGGAGTCAGAGGGATTGAAACTCAGAATATAAGAAACTGGAATATCAGTTTTTGGTACAAGACCAGCAATTTTCAGGAGGGCTTAAAACGATTACGTCGACCCCAGTGTTCAGCTGGTACTAGAACTAATATCGCAAGCTATTTTTACTGATTCTCTAACGATTCTGTTAGTCCATTGTTCTTAGTTTACAAGTAATATTAGTTTCAAAGTTTGGTACAAGGCCAGTAATTTTGGGGAGGGATTAAGTCGATTATATCGACCTCAGGGCTCAACTGGTACCTATTTTATCGATCCGGAAAGGATGAAAGGCAAAGTTGTCCATGGCAGCATCGGAACTCAGAACGTTAAGTCGGAAGAAATGCCACTAAGCATTTTTTTCCAGTGCGTTAACCATTCTGGTAGCTAGCCGCCTTGACTAGTACTTTATTTTTTCAAAAGGAAGAAAGCAAAGTTGACCGCGTAGCGTACAGAACAGAAGCAAATGCAGCAAAGCATTTTGCCTGACACTGCAACGATTTTGTTAATACATCACAAATAGTTCTTTTAAAAAAGTTTAACAGTTTCTAATTTAGAAACAACGCCAGACATGTTACATGGTAGGGATTAGTTGATAGAAATGACTTTAATTTATCTACTCCAAAAGAATTAAAGACACGATCGACCTCGGAGGGATTTAAAATTAAGACAAAAAGAGCTGGAATGCCGCTAAGCATTTCTTTCCTTTCTGAAATTTTGTTGGAGGATGGAGTTAGTCGATTACATCAACACCTGTGCTCAACTGATACATGTTATTTTATTGACCCCGAAAGGATGAAAAGCAATTTGAACTCAAAATATGTGTTGGAAGAAATACCGCTCTGTATTTTATCGGCAACCCTAACG
>NC_068982.1:94103768-94113588 GCF_001194135.2 Octopus bimaculoides | reverse complement strand
GTTGACGATAAGATAATTGAAACATTACGAAATCCTGAAATTTATTCTTTTTTAATGAATAAAAAAAACTAAAATATCCAATGAAAGAGAGTTAGATTACTAAACCCCTTTAGAGACGAAAAAAAGATAATAAAAGAAATAAAAACGTTACAAAAGACTTAAATATAGAAAATGTGATGAAAAGTCTCGAAATGAAACAAATCAGGAATGAAATTGTACGATGCACTCAAACAGTTTGTGGAAGACTTGCGCTTCTTTTAATGTGCACTGCCACATGAACTCTACGAGATATAAGTCAATTATAGAACGATGAGTGCCACTGCGTCGTTTATTTTTTAGTTTGAAGCAGACTAAGTGCTTTCTACTAATTGCGTGTGGGTCCCGTCCTGTAACTTGACAAATTCACTAATGTGGTTCACTGTTCCATACTGAAATTGAAACCATCATATGCGTGGTGTGAGCGTGTATGTTCACCACATGTCATTGTATATAGTGGTTTCCGACAGAAATGACTTGGTACACTTCTCCATTGTGAAGCGCTTACAACATAGCATAGCATATAGAAGCAACCAGTATGTTTCGCGACCCACACTACCATAAAGCCACCCTCTTTCAATTTATACTTCATCTCTAGAACACTGTTTCATCAATTTTAAAAACTGGTCCAGAACCACATCACTTTCGAGTTGTGAACCTGGGCCTCTGTAAATAGCTATTATGATCAACGGTTGTGTCGTGGATCATGCCCTACTTCCCACCATAAAATCGAACTATAACCAGTTCCATGAACCAGAAATAGAAGAACAGAGCTACAGTTCTAAGACCATGTGCCTTTTTTTCACAGACAGGAATTAGTTACATCAAGCCCTGTTACCGGGCCAGAAGACGCTGCCGTGAACTAATGTCATCCTTATAGCACATCACTTGCGATACATCAACGGAATTATTCCTTTCTCTTGAAAATAAAAGATCTAGCCACGTTCTTCCCATCTTTAAATTCTCCAATACTGTTTCGAGATTCCATGTTTCTACACACTCATAATAGTTTGCTTTTGAAAATCACATGGCACGCACTGATTGAAACACTTGATTGAACAAGCATCAGATGTGAGGTGTTGCATCTTTGAAAACAGACGACAAGTTCGACATCCAGTATGGCGATAATGAAAATTTCCAGCTGGATAAAATTAGTATAAATTTAAAACTTTAATCCAATGTAACTTTTTATTATTATTAATTTGTGTAAAAATTATTTTGAGTCTTGCAATTAGCATGCAAAACTACGTCGGTGTACAAAATTTGAAGGAAATCAAATACTGTGAATAAAAGAGAATAAAATCCAAATTGCTTAGAAAATCATTCGGAACTGAACTTATGATTTCATTTTACAATTCGTTGCTTCCATTTTTCGCGAACTTGAAGAAAATACTTGCTTGTGCATTATAAATCTAAATCTAATTCTCTTGAGAAATAAGTTTCAAAACTAAATCTTCAGAGCACGCTAAATCATCTTTCACATTAATATTTGCTTAGTTATCTCCTACATCAGTTTTACTTTCTTCTTTTTTTCAACTTCACGGCATATGTTCAGTTTGTGTTATAATTTGCAACTTTTGTTCAATGAATTATAAAATCTTATTACGCTTATGTATTTATTAATTTCCACATACTAGACAATATATAAAGCAAATGAATTTTAAAACAGACACAAATGTACATTTGACGATGATTTGTCCTCATCTTGATTGTTGTTAACACAACGTTTTGGCTGATAAACCCTCCAGCAGGTGTCTTGGGGAAATTTCGAACATAGGTTCTCATTCCTAAAGTATTTTTCGATGTTATTATTCAGGTTACTGCCTACGATCGAACTCAGAGTCTTGGGGTTAATAGCCCGCGCTCTTAACCACTACACCATATGCCGGTGGGCAATTATGGAGACAATTTTAGGGCTTATAAATCTAATATTTTCTTATCCTTCCTTAATACCGGTTCCCATATGCTATTCATATCTGCACTCGGTCTGCTTAGGAGGTTGTTGTGTCCTAGATTATGTGTTGTTTCTTTTAGTTTCGTATTTTCCAGTGGTATTCTCTGTCTATTATTTTAACTTCATTCCACAGGGGGAGGTGGTCTCCATTTTTCCATACATGATGAGTTATACCTAATTTATCAATATCTCTTCGTGTCACAGCTTTTCGAAATTCCTCTACCCTTATTTTGAGTGGGCAGATTGTTTCGCCTTTGCAAACCTACCACAGCTGCATGCTATGGATTACACGCAGTTTTTGGTCATATTCTCTTCTATTGGTAGCTTTACTCGAAGGAGATTTTGCGAAGTGTTGTATTACACTTGAATACTGTCCTGTTGTAATATGGGCCGCATATCTTTTGAATCTTTTCGGTGAGGCCTTTCATATAGGGTAGACAAACTGTAGACAATTTATTGGTTGCATCCTCTCTTGTCTTCATAATTAGGGTAGATAGTATGTTTTTAGGGTAGTTGTTGCTTAAGATTGTTACTGAGCTTGATCATTTCTTCATGGTGGGTATCACGATCGCTACTTATATTCTTTGCTCGATGTTTTAGACAATGAACAATCCCTCTCTTTACACTGTATGGATGGTGGGAAATTGAAGTTAAGATATCATCCAGTGAAGGTCGGCTTGCGGTATACTGATGTCCTGAAACCATACTTGGTGAGTGTTATTAATACGTCCAGGAATGCTAGCTGACTGTCTTTTTCCTTTTCCATTGTGAACTGTATGGAGGGCTTTATTGAGTTCACATAGTGTTGGTTTTAGTGGTATTGATCCTAAAGCCAAATTCTCAAAGTATTCCATGTATATATTGGCTGTTATCGGTGATAATGGCGAACCCATAGCTAGACCCACCTCTTCTCGATATATATCAGTGTCCATACTGAAATAGGTAGTTTTTTACATTATTTACATTTGACCGATATATCAGTATAGAATATAGACACTGATATATATCATGTATGGAGAAATGGAGCCACCTCCCCTCCTAAGCAGACCGAGTGAAGATATGAATAGCATATAGGAACCGGTATTAAGGAAGGATAAGAAAATATTAGATTTATAAGCCCTAAATTTCATTCCATAATTGCCCACGGGCAGATGGTGTAGTGGTTCAGAGCACGGGCTACTAACCCCAAGATTCCGAGTTCGATTCCAGGCGGTGACTTGAATAATAATAGTAATAATAATAATAATGACAAAGTTGTTACAAAAATTAATATTGTCCGCGAATATTTTGCTCAAAGGATTTATTAGCTTTAAACCAAGAGCGACGTACTGGTAGAATCGTTAGTGTTGTACAAAGTGCCTTACGGTATTTGTTGCGATCCTGAGTTCCGATCCTTCTGAGGTCAACTTTGCCTTTCATACTTCAGTGGTCGATGAAATAAAGTACCAGTCAAGTACTAGTGTTTGTTTAATCAACTGACACCTCCCTGTAAGTTTCTAGTTCTGTGCCACTTTTAGAAGTAAACGTTACTTATAAGCCATACTTTATCTGTTAGAGTGGATTACGAATTTTATGTATGCATGTGTTCTGATGCACTTGTGAAGAAAAAATAACTGATTTCTCCTATATGCAAGATATATGAGATTCTGTTACATTTTTCCCATATAATTAAACCTTTGTTTAACTAAGTTGAGAGATAGAGATATTCACGTTAATAAATTCTTTATTTTTTTTTCCATACACTAGGGATGTTATAGTTGCCAATTCAAAACTTCATATCGTTTAATCTCTTTATTACTGATATATTTTGCTGTAATTAGCTGAACTTTTCCCCCTGGTCATTTATTCTTGTTGAAAATAGGATACTTCCTGATAAAGAAATTAGTAAATGTCAATATGAAATAATCCTGATAATCACTTAGATCATTTCAATTCGGTAATGATAAACAAGAGGTCTAATTAATACTAACATTAACTATAGGTGGTCTGATCAACACGTATCCGGACTGTTGCCATAGTAACGGAGCTAAAGCACGCAGAGTAAAGCCGCTTAGCACAGATTGACCTTGAACTTTGTTGTGCATGCGCACTAAGTTTTAGGATTCTAGATCACTTGCGCTGTTTACAGCAGTGTTTGGAAGGAAGGTATGTAGCCTGTGATCGTTGCATTGACCATTACAAAGTTGAGCGGATAATCTGCATCAAATTTAGCCAAAAGTTTGATGATACCTGTTCAGAGGCCTACGCAAAGTTTTCAAAAAGGTTTCATCTTTCTGAAAACAATGAAGGAAATCTTGTGCAACTGAAGCCCGAGTGTCATTTGCAATTTTGACACACATTTGGCAGACATGCATCTCATACCCAAATCTTCAGTGATAATGGACTGAACTGAACTGTAACTAATCTGCACATTCTCTAATAACTCACGGATAGTGATTCGACGATTTTCCCCCACGGCTGCACGCACATCTGCGATGTTTTTCTCAGCTCTGCTGGTTGCGGGTCTCCCAGAACGTTCGTCAATATCGACATTTTTTTCTTGGAAACGTCTGAACCACAGATACACGTGTGCGCAGCTCATACACTCCTCTCCATACACTTTCGGCAACTCTGCGTAGGCCTTTGAGAAGGCATCGCCATGACAACTTCCTCTGTTATGGTCAATGAGACGATCACACGCTACATATCTTCCTTTAGCCGAAAAATGTCGATATTGACGAACGTTCTGGGAGATCCGCAACCAAGCACTGCTGTAAACAGCAGAAGTGAGCTAGAACGTTAAAACTTAGTGCATATGCACATCAGCATTCAGCTCAATCTTTGCCAAGTGGCTTTGCTCTGCGTGCTTTAGCTTCATTACTATGGCAACAATCCGGATACTTATTGATCAGAACTCGTAATGTCAAGTTTAGTGCAGACGAACTACTTGACCACTCCATCTTTGCTTTTCAGGCATCGTATTTAAAATCCCTTTGCCCATGCATCTTGACCTACATATGACTTTAAACTGCACTAGGTAGTGGGGCCTTGCTTCGGAAGCTTCAGATTTTTCAGAAGTGTGGAACCACCTCTCAACCATTATTGTTCCTAGATCTACTCTAACCCGAAGTGCTATCATCAGACACCTGTGTTGGTGGAGCTTTCCAGCCCTGTAAGGCAGTTCCCTAGAAGGTCACTCCAATGTAAAACCTATAATTTTCTGGTCACCACCAGCCACCTTAGCCTGCTGAGCCGCTGTGTGCAGATCTCCAAGTCAAAAGAGTGGGATCGGACTGCATGGACTGACTCACACTTTAATGCTGTGAAGCGCAGACTGGAGGTGCAGCAGAGCTTGTCATTCAAAGATCGGTTCACATAGTCACTTGAGGAAGGGCTGCTATTCCACTTCACCTTTGAGCACGAAGAAACTCCATCACATCACACCCAGTGCACCATTTCCTTCTTAAACCGATTGATTCTGATATGGGGACGGTCTAATTACTGTTCTACCTTTGAGTAATCACGTAGATACTCACTCGTTATTTATAGTAATTCTTTGGGGTAAATGATCCTCTTCATTTATCTGATAAGAAAATCTAAGAATTCAGTCTTCTGTGATGAGACTGTAGACAAATTGTTACATTAAAAGATGCTTTATCTCAATACTGAGGATTTAGCTTGACCGGTTTAAATTTAGATTTAGACTTCAGCATTACAGAGATATTTTATGAGTTTCTTCTTTCAGTGTAATACGCTAAGCGTTACTATATATATACTAATATATACTTTTGTTATTTACACCACCTGTCCTCGTCTGTTGTTATTATTTGTATATTCTCCCATATATATATATATATATATATATATATATGAAGACGACTATCTAAATCTTGACACGTGACAATACCAGTAGATGTTGATGCTGTCAAACAAAGAAGATACTTTCTTTTGTAAAAGCGGATTAAATATTAGCACATTTTAACGTCCATTAAGTTTAGCTAACGAAAGTAATACAGTTCTTCACTATGGTATGTGATCAAATCCCATTGGCATCACATTCACATTTTATTCTTTTGTGGTTAAAATATTACTAAATTAACGTACAGAGTTGACATAACTGATTCCTCTACAATTGCTGATTCCCACCGGTGTAATGAATCTTTTAATTTTATATTCAGACGACTTTTTTTTTTCATTACTTACATTATTTACATTATTTACATTTATATTTGTCCTCATCTTGTTTGTTGTTAACACAACGTTTCGGCTGATATACACTCCAGCCTTCAACAAGTGTCTTGGAGAAATTTCGAACCTTAGGTTCTCATTGCTAAGGTATTTTTCGATGTTATTATTATCATTATTAGTCAGGTCACTGCTTGGAATCGAACTTGGAGTCTTGGAGTTAGTATCCCGCGCTCTTAACCACTACGCCATATGCCCATGGGCAATTATAGAGTGAATGAATTTTAGGGTTTATAAATCTAAAATTTTCCTATCCTTCTTTAATACTGATTCCCATATGCTATTCATATCTGCACTCGGTCTGCTTATGAGGTTGTTGTGTCCTAGCATATGTGCTGCTTCTTTTAGTTTTCGTATTTTCCAGTGGTGCTCTCCTCAGGGAGGAGGAGGTCGCCATTTTTCCATACATGATCAGCTATACCCAATTTATCAATATCTCCTAGTGTCACAGCTTTGCGATGTTCCTTACACTTATTTTGAGGAGACGACATGTTTCACCTTTGTATAACCTAGCACAGCTGCATAGGATGGATTACACGCACTCTTTGGTCATATTCTCTTCTGTTGGTGGAAATGCTACAGCGGTGATGCTACAGTGTGATAAACAAGTCTGACTACTGTAAAAAATTGGCAAATCTTATAAGTGTTGGTAGCTACAGAAAAGAAAAGAAAGACCCAACTCTGAAAACAGAGAGGAAGTTGTCACAGACCTTGATCAAGAACAAGGATCACATTACACCAGTGAAGTACAGACAACTGACTCAACACTACAGTAAACTACCACAGATGTACGGTCTCTCTAAGATTCACAAGGATGGCATTCCATTAAGACTTATAGTGAGCTGTAGAAATTCTGCATGTCATCCACTAAGCCGCTACCTTGTAGATATAATCACTCCATTAGCAGGAAAGTCAACATCGTACGTGAAGAATTCCACTCACTTCACAGAATTGATCAAGGGTACCCCCATTGAATTCAGCCAGATGGAGAGTCTAGATATGATACGTCTGTTCACCAAAATCCCAGCTGGTGAGGCAATATCTGTGTTTCAAGAAAAACTGATGACAGACACCCATCTAAAAGAACGTACTAGTATACCAATAAGAAACTTGATGAAAATGTTGACCTTCTGTGTAGAAACTACCTATTTCGGTATGGACACTGATATATATCGACAAGAAGAGGGTTTGGCTATGGGTTCGCCATTATCACCGATAACAGGCCAATATATACATGGAATACTTTGAGAATTTAGCTTTAGGATTAATACCACTAAAACCAACACTATGGCTGCGATATGTTGATGACACATTTATTCTCTGGCCCAACCAGGAAGATGTCCAAGTGCTGTTAGATCATGTGAACTCAATAAAGCCCTCCATACAGCTCACAATAGAAAAGGAAAAAGACAAGTCAGCTAGCATTCCTGGACGTATTAATAACACGCACCAAGTGTGGATTCAGGACATCTGTATACCGCAAGTCGAACCTCACTGGACGATATCTTAACTTCAATTTCCCACCATCCCCACAGTGTAAAGAGAGGGATTGCTCAGTGCCTAAAACATCGGGCAAAGAATATAAGTAGCGATCATGATACCAACCACGAAGAAATGATCAAGCTCAGTAACAATTTATTAAGCAACAACTACCATAAAAACATACTATCAACTCCAATTATGAAGAAAAGAGAGGATGCAACCAATAAACTGTCCACAGTCTGACTACCCAATATGAAAGGCCTCTCAGAAAAGATACAAAAGATATGCGGCCCATATGATATCAGGACAGTATTCAAGTGTAATACAACACTTCGCAAGTATCTCCTTCGAGTAAAACCATCAATAGAAGAGAATATGACCAGAGACTGCGTACACTCCATTCCATGCATCTGTAATAGGTTATACAAAGGTGAAACATGCCGTCTCCTCAAAATAACGGTAGACGAACATCGTAAAGCTATAACATGACGAGATATTGATAAATCGAGTATAACTGATCATGTATGGAAAAATGGAGACCGCCTCCCCCCTGTGAAATGAAGTTAAAATAATAGACAAAGAACACCACTGGAAAATATGAAAACTAAAAGAAGCAGCACATATGCTAGGACACAACAACCTCCTAAGCAGACTGAGTGCAGATATGAATAGCATAGTATCAAGGAAGAACAAGAAAATATTAGATTTATAAGCCCTAAAATTCACTCCATAATTGTCCACAGGCATATGGCGTAGTGGTTCAGAGCGCGGGCTACTGACCCCAAGACTCCGAATTCGATTCCAAGCAGTGATCTTAATAATAATAATAACATCGAAAAATATCTTAAGAATGAGAACCCAAGGTTTGAAATTTCCCCAAGACACCTGATGAAGGCCGGAGGGTATATCAGCCAAAGCGTTGTGTTAACAAACTAGATGAGGACAAATATCCGTCAAATGTACATAATTCCTCATCTCTTAAATATAGAATTCTATTAACTTTTTTTTCATTATCTATCCATATCACTGGGAACTTATTCAACCAACCTTTCTTTTGTTTGTGTCTTTTGTTTTTTGTTTTTTATTCACCTTCCGCTAATTATTGCAATATCTTTAATAGTTCATAATTCATTTAGATATCTCGCTTGTTTTACTTTGATCTCCCTTCCATATTTCCCTAGTCTCTCTCTCTCTCTCTCCCTTGTCTCTTCCTTTTTCTCCCCCCCCCCTCATTTCATTTCATTAATCTCTCCTTTGATCTTTAATTTGGAGATAATAATCACTTGATGTGTTCCTGTCGCTTCTTTATAAAACCATTATAGCCTTTCCACTGAGTACAGTTGACAGATTGTTATGTAACACAGGTTAGCCTTATTCAAGCAGTCGAGGTACTTCACACACACACACACACACACACACACACACACACACACACACACACATACACACATATTTTTCCGATTATAACATATCTGAGAAACATGCAGCACCCTCTGTAGCGATGAAGAATATAGTGTTTTGTGCGACAGTTCAGAGGTTGAACTCATTCTATTGGCCAGTTTATCTCGACACTTCTGCAAGTTCTGCTGCTGCTGCTGATGATGATGATGATGATGATGATGATGATGATGATGATGATGATGATGGTTATACTGACATGTATTATTCGTTACTTTGTATTGTGAACTTCAAATGCATTCTCTGGACAGCCAAAACCTGTAAACAGTACTTACTGTCTTTTTTCTTGCTGCTACTCTTGCCGTTGTTTGATGTTCTTGATAATGGTGATTATATTATTTCTGAGTCTGAAATTGTGATAACAAAAATGTTTCAAAGAACCTCTGTAAACACAACTTTAATGGCATTTTTATAGCAATATGTTCAGTAAATATTGCGTCACAGCCCCAATACAGTGAAGGCTGCACTTTACTGAGAAATTAATGGATAGATAATTGAAAATATATAAAAAAGATAACAGTTAGAACAAAATCCATATTCAATTTCTTTGACATTTGTTCATGTGGATATTGGGCCTGAGAGAACTACAGCATTCTTATAAAATACGTAAGCGTACATACATTAACATACATATATATGTGTGAATACATCCAGATATATATATAT
>NC_068982.1:94101023-94103668 GCF_001194135.2 Octopus bimaculoides | reverse complement strand
ATATATATATCTTCCTTCCGGATCACAACTTGAAATGTGTTAACAACAATAGTACATCCGCTACCATCGAAGTCAAGGAGCGCAAAATCGACTTTTTGCTGATGAAAGAAGCTATTTTCATTCAAAAAGAAAGCTAAGCCTAAATTGGAGTTAGACCAATGGCTGGTATAATCCGTCAGCCACCACTCGCGTTGCCAAGGACATTACTATTGCTTCCACAGCTACTGCTGTTACTACTACCACTGCAACTACCACTAAAACTCCGACTGCACCCACTACTGACAATCCTTCCGCTACTGCTGCCATTACATACGCTGTCACTACTACGGTGACTACTTCGAGAACCAGTATTACCGCCACTACTATCATTATTACCACTAGTAAAAATACTACAGCCACAGCCAATACAACCACAACTATCACGCAGCTGCGTCTAGTACCTCACTCGCTAGCCCTGCTTCTACCAACACTTCAACGGCTGATACTTCTAAGCAAGAAAACACATGGCGATTTCTGGTTTCTAACACTACGTTACCTACTTTTTCCCTGCAGATGAATGATTCTTTTGAAATGTGTAAGGAATAGATAAATTATTAATTCTCTGTTTTCATTACAAGAAGCTCTATATGATTTATTGTTTCCTTATGGCATAATGTGTGTGTGTGAGAGAGATAGAGGATAACAGAAATATGGCGCACAAAACAAGAAGATATAGTATGGTGTGTGTGTGTGTGTGTGTAAAATTATCATAAACAGCAGTTTACAATGTTTCACCAAAGAAGAGAATTACAAATGTAACTGAATGTGACTAGGATGTTAGGAAACACCTACATTGCAAGAAATAAGAGCTAAACCGCTGTAACGTATATGAATGAAAGCATACACTAAAAGGGACCATAATCATCCGAAAAGTGCCGATCGAGAATTCTTAATACTGACGCGACAGTCTCGGCAATTACCTTTGCCTCATCAGCTAAGACCACTCGATTGTTTTGCTCTTTCCGCACTCCCTTTGCTAGTAGCATTTATATTTTCATCAGCCAGATAATTTGATGGTTTAGTGATTTACTTATGTGTATATATAAAATTAATATAAACAGCAGTTTGAAATGTTTCACCAAAAAGGAGAATTACAAACGTTACTAAATGTAACCAAGGTGTTAGGAAATATATATATTCATTTAATAAATTCCTTAAGTGCTCGATGGCTGGTTCATTTTCCCACATATATCTCAAGCAAAACCAGGCTATTGTACCATCTTGATTTTTCAACTGAAAACAAATAGTTTTAGAAAAATGTACACGACTATTACTATTCGTCTCACTATCCCACTATGCGATAACAAGTTTCTGTTACATACGTGAATGTAATTCAATTCGCCTCTCTTTTCTCTCCCTATGGATAACTTTTTAATGTTCTTAATCTCCTGTCTGTATTGTAAATCATTTCATTGAGAACAGTTTTGTAACCTTTTTGTCATCAGTTGTTGTATTTTCTTAATTTTGCTATCTAGGCTGGTGTCTTTTATTCATTTGTACAAAACGCATTGCCTAGCTCATATATTCACTCGTACGGATAAAATGAAGACGAGTCTGTTATCCACTGAAATTCTAAATCTCACTAAAAAGATGCAGTATCAGAAATGT
The DNA here is from genome assembly GCF_001194135.2 of Octopus bimaculoides. Taxonomy (NCBI): domain Eukaryota; kingdom Metazoa; phylum Mollusca; class Cephalopoda; order Octopoda; family Octopodidae; genus Octopus; species Octopus bimaculoides. The sequence goes on along the minus strand of NC_068982.1, from coordinate 94,102,021 downwards.
TTTCAGGATTAACACAGTTTCCCACTAGAAATTAAACAAACTAGGAAACAACATTACATATATAAAAAAATCTCTTGAACTTGTGATAAGGAGGACAAAACCTAAGCCCGATTATCGTTGAAGACAATAATTGCAGAATACGATAAGATCTAACAAGTAATCAAGCTAATACGTCAGGATATCAAAACTTCCATGGTTCGAAAAAAGAAACTAGAAATCATCACATGATAGAAAAATAATTTCATTGGAGACAACCATTATATAGACAGCTGAAATTCTTTTTAAAATACAGTTCATATAGGATTAAGTGAGCAGCCAATCAGTAATTCTAACCGTAACTTCAATTTTTAAATTTTAGATGTCTCTTTCAAGTGTGGTTCATATTGTTAAAGACAATGCAGATAAAGTCGATTCGAATGCAAACTGAACTCAAATCTTGTCTAGCTCTCTACGCATTCTATCATTAACGGCCCATAATGAAATTAGTAGTTATTTTAAATGAGACAAAGTCCAATTCAAATTTTTAAGGGAATATTCAGTGCATTCAATCATTTATTTATTTGTAAAAACCTGTCTATTGTAATGTATTAGATATAATACAACGTTTCTTTGACTCAGTAATCTAATCATTACCGACGAAAAAACTTGAATATAACATCCAATCAAATCGCATTCGTTTATCTTGTACATCGTTAGAAAATGGTCTCAACATTTTTATATTAAAATATAAACTTGTAAAAAAATTAGAATGTCTCATAAATTCTACAGAGAATTTTAAGAGAATTAATATTTTAAACATTAAGTCATTAGACAATTAATAATTTTTTGAAAAGCTGGACGCTCTTATTAAACACGTAAACAAAAGAAATTCCGCACATAAATAGAAACTATAATGTACATAATTAATTAGTTAAATTAAGATTCCTTTGCCTACTTGTTTATTTAATTGCCACAGAATTTTTTTATATTTCAGCTTCTTTGTAAATATGCCTGGTTTT
>NC_068982.1:94093800-94100815 GCF_001194135.2 Octopus bimaculoides | reverse complement strand
ATATATATATATATATATATACATGCATACATACAGGCATACAGATATACATACAAGATGGCGCCGTTAGCATCAGACGTTCAGGCATAGAGTATTATTTAAATTTTTTTCAACGTTTTCCTGTACACTTATGCCGGCACTTGCATCCTAAATCAGTAAATGGCTTGTTTCTCTTACTATAAGTAAAAGAAACAACTTTTACTCACCAACGTAGCATTATTCAGACCGGATTTTAAGAAATACTTCTTATGCCACGTGGAATTTCGCTAACACAGTCATACATCAAATAAGACCTAACTGTGAAACGCCCAACATGTCAAAAAAAGACAAGGCTTAGGTATGTTTCCTGAAAACTTGTAGAAGACAGTAATATTACAAATTACAAATTTACATTTATGCCAATAATAATTGATGCACCTGGTTTTGTGAGTGCCTAACTGGCAGTCTCGATAAGCTTGGATTTTTAGGAGAAGAAATCAACCAACTAGCTCGCACATTACTAATACAGTCTGTAAAGTAAAACAGTAAAAATATGCTGGACTTTTCTCAAGTATAAAATGTGACATTGTTTTTGTTATCTACCCTCCATCGAAGGAGCTTTGTATTTTTGTTAGAAACCAGGTACTTCCTGAGAGTAAGAATTTAAATAATGAAAAACAAAAGAGGATATACACACATACACACGTACATACATGTACGTATATGTGTGTGTATGTATGTGTGTGTGTGGTTGTAGTGCGCAATGAAGAATAAAAGTGTTAACCTGTTTTGATCTGATGCACAGGGACAGTTTGAGAGAAATTGGCCTACCATATCTTAGATCGAGCAATCAGAAGATGCCTCTTCGTTGCCTGATTTATTTGCAGGTTTAGACTCTAACCCTGCTTTGTACAGACAAGTGCCAATTCATAGCTCGGTACAGAATTGTGACACGCATCAGAATCCTGCATACGTTAAATCCAATTAATCTCATCTCGGTCCCACCAATATTCCTCACCATACCTCAGTAATATCCTAACACCCCAGGCACATATATATTACATATCATATTTGCTTCATATTGATGTTATTGCTGTTGTGCTGTACGAAGTCAGCATTGATTAAGCAGTTCTACGGTCAAAGACATTCCAGTCAGGATCATTCCATCTCTTTAGCGATATCTTGAGCTACATTAATAAATAAGTCCTTTATGGGGTTTTTTTTTTCTTCGGACGGAGGATGTGATTTCATGAAGGAATTGACTGATTTTTCTCGCTGGTCGGATTACCACGAAGTGGCCCAACTCCACTTGGCCATTATTGGAAATGAAGAGGCGGAGGAAGAAGAGGATCAGGAGGCGGATGCGGGGGTGACGATGACGACGACGATGACGATGAGGATGTTGATGATGATGATGATGATGATGTGGTGGCGGAGGAGAAGGAGGAGGATTCATGAGGAATCTTAACTGAACCAATCTTATACGCTACAGTTCCTTTTAAGTGTGAGAATTACTTTGGTTCTGTGTGTTGTAATGAATTCAGACGTTTGAAAAATTTCTCTCCAACCTCGTCACAAGATATTAATAATATAAACTCTGTTTAATTCATTATATGTTATCTGATGAATACAGTGAAACAATATCATCAGGTAGATGGATAATTACGAAATAAATGTAAAAGAAAAATGCAATCTCTAAGTAAAACCTTCCTTATGCCTTTCGTACGTTTAACACTTGTAATATTCCATAACGGTTATGTTCTATTGTTATTAGACATCCAGTGAAGCAAGCAGTAAGCCTATTAGTGAAACCGGCACTTGTAATTCCTACTCGCAGCGTGATACTTTAGCAAGTTATCTTATGGAACATTCGCCTCTTTTCATTCATTCCGTGTTGCCTGAACAATATGATAAGATATTAAACAATGACTTAGAGTGTGATTTAGGAAGTATTTACTTCATATTTTATGTGCTGGATTAATTGGTGTTTGCAGAATCTGGTAACCATAAATTTTAGTCAAGAGCGCAATAACGATTTTCATTGCGGTTGTTTTTATTGTTCATGTTCATTTATTTAGCTCCAAGTTAGTCCTTGTAAAACAGTCCTATATTCAAAAACAGTCTAATTATGACCAAATAGTCACTTAATCAAAGATATTTTATAGATCTAGATTGTCCAATCTATTAATACCTCCGCGCTTTAGCGAAGGCGGGGGTATTGTTTCAGTGGTGTTTGTTTGTTTGTTGGCTTGTCCGTGGACAAGATATCTCAAGAACCACTGGATGGATTCGGATGAAACTTTCAGAGATGTTTGACCTTGCAACTGGCACGAACTGGTCAGATTTTGGGATCGATCCGGTATCGGACAAGGATTCTGGATTATTTTCCTGTTTTTTTTTTTTTTACTTCATTTTTGAGAGCGGTTGGGTTCACTTTTAGTATTCTCGTTTGTGAGAGCAGTCGAGTTTATTTCAAATATTCTCATTTTAAAAATCATCCCTGGCTAATCGTTGAGAGGACGTTGGTGTTGCCTTGGCGGGGGTCTGCGATCTCTGAGTGCTCTTGTTTCTTTTTAAGACGGTAGAGTATGATTCGAGGAAAATTCCGCTGTAATTTTTAGCATGTCAAGCGACTACGTAGAGGTTCTGTAGTAAGGGATGTAACTGACAGGTTTATATTTCTAGTAGTAATTTAATTGACGTACTGATATGAAAGATAACGACTCCAATGATATTTCGAGTCATTTTCATTTTATTTTCTATAGTAACAAGCAAGAATTGAAGTCCATAAGAACGAAAACTTTGCTGCAAGTTAAATTCTGCATTCCTAGCACTACTCAGCACAACATTTCTTATGTTGAGAAATAAAAGTAAAACGAAGTCTATACATGAGAGCTTGTTTGTGTTTAAATAAATGCATGACGTAAAACAGGCTGACTAATTAAACAAATAGATTCTTTTCGACCTTCACATTATTTTATTTTACGCCATCAAAATCTTTGGGAAGAGCGTGAAGTTCATTCAATCTTATATTCATCCTTGCTTGTCTTCTACTTGAAAAAGAATGATTGTGTGTGTGTGTGTGTGTGTGTCTGTGTGTCTCTGTGTGTATGTCTGTGTGTGTGTCTGTGTGTGTGTGTGTGAGAGAGAGAGAGAGAGAGAGAGAGAGAGAGAGAGAGAGAGAGAGAGAGAGAGAGAGAGAGATCTGCGAGAGATGTCTGAACAAAATTGATTCGACGAAAAAGATCATTTGGTATCTTGCAGTATTTATATCCTTTTACTTCCTGATTGACTTTGCCCTTGTACCCTAAAAGGTAAGACTGTTTTAACAGGATTATAGCCTTGCGAGGTATGCATTACATTATATATGCAACCACAATATACATAGATTACCAGTAGACTTCTTTCATTGTGGGGACCCCGGACACGAAATTTTTGTTCTCACGAGAGTTCCGGATCCCAGTAATGAACTCATCTGCATACAGCCAATCAGAGCTTACCCTGATCTTGCTGTCAAGTTAACAAACACATCCTACAAAGTAAACTCAAGACGAAGAACGGTGTTGTAAGTCGACCGATCGCCAAGTTATGCCTGATTTTAGAAGGAGACAAGTATTTAGGTAGATTTGCATCTATACCTATTATCGAATTTTGTTAGGTTTCCATGTGGTAAAGATGTGGCTGGGAAAAAAGTGGGTAGAGGGTGATGTGCTAGCAACCCTCTCCCCTTGCTGTTTTATAAAATAAACAGCAGCACAAATAACTACGCAGAGGCAGCCATGGTTGAAACAAAGACAAGAACAAGAAGCATTATTTAAAGAGAAAAGAAGCATGATCAATCCTTATCCAAGTGATCTTATCGCCCATCACTTGTTATGCGCTCACAAATTAGTTTAATAGTTGAGCTCTGATTGGCTGTATGCAAATGAGTTCATAACTAGTTTCCGGAACTCTCGTATGAAAAAAATTTCGCTCACACACACACACAAACACAGCTACCCAGTGTTTCCATAGCTTAAGAGAGCACCGCTGTGATGCAAATAAAATAATCAACAGACAATTAGTGAGATAAATTTTATCATACAAGAGATCCTTGAAAGCGGCATATCCATATAACTACGGTCTAATCCAATAACAGAAGCCAATAAACAAAAATAAGATTATATAGGCCATATAAGGAATGTTATTAGCGAGATGTTGTCTGGTTTCATCTATCAAATGAAGAAATTTTACTTAAATAATATCTAAAAAGAGAAACCTGAACGTTGCAAATTTATAATTGCTTTCCGGTTAACCTTTAAAAGAGAGGGAGTCATCGATCATCTATCTGCAGAAAGTAAGCCGTGAGACAGAAGTCGTAACTACGCGCATCTACTGGACATAGCATTTTTAAAGATGAGAAATTCTTTTTCAAAATATTATTAATTCTTAAAATTTTGGCGACCGGGCAGCATTAATTAATGTACTAAATGGTGAAGGATGGTATCTTTTATATTTTACTTGCTTCCATTGTTGGACATGCTGGAGCACACCAGAAGGGTTTTAGATGAAAAGAAAAATGACCCAGTTACTAAAATTCTTTTCTTTTTAAGTGTGGTACTTACTCTTTCGATCTTTTTGGCCTAACTGCTAAGATCTTAAGCTTACTCAAACGAAGTATTTATTGTTATTACCATTATACCAAGAAAATATTACAATAAACAAAGGACGTAAAGTCAAAGCTTAGATAATGACAATACAACTGAATTTGGTTGTAACTGTCTCAGATTCGATCATGCCATGCGTAAGTTAATATGCATATATCCAGAAGACAAAGTATGAGCAAAGGCAAAGAAGAAACTAAAACGAAATAGAAAAACCAAAGAACAGCCCAAAGTCAGTATATTACACAGTAAAGGAAAGGAAAAGGTATCCTGCTTCTCGGACACTGTTCTTTGAGAAAATGGAAAGCGAAAAGGCAGAAAATAATTATAGGAAAAGAAAAGAATAAGGTGTATGTGTTTATGGAAGATGCAGCTTAGGGAATAATCTATGTCGCTTGTGACTCGCTCACTAAGTAACTTTTGTTCAAAACAAAATTTCTATGAAGTATAATGCGGTGAAACTGTTTCATCCGCAGAAGGTAATTACGCTAAAAAAAATACAAACTCTATTAGAACCTTCTTTTGTCCTGCTAATTGTTCTGATATTCCATAATGGCTATATCCTATCATTATTAGACGTTCAGTGAACCGGGCAATGATTCTCTAAGGGAGATCGGTACTCCAATTTCCTATTCTCAATATGATGCCTTAACAACTTATCTTATGGAACATTCCTCTCTTTTTTAATCATTTCCCATTGTCTGCACAATATGAAATTATGTTAAATAATAACTTAGTATCACAGTTTGTGATCGAGGAATTGTTTATTTAATATTTTACGGGCTGGATTAATTTGTGTAATCAGAATCTGATACCCATAAATTTACTCTGGCAATAATGACCATCTACATTTCCGATTTTGTTATTACAAACCATTTAATGTCTTCTGAATACATTTGCGTGTATATGTTTGTGTGAATGTGAGAACGTATGTGTGTGTATGTGTATGTGTGGGTGCGTGTGTGTGAGTGAATATAACACGGCTGTTTTATTTTTCCATAGTGGATATTCTAATAACATGTTGTCTTAGCTGCAGTGTCATTTTTAATAACCTGTTTAACTAAAATCATATTCAATTCATCATAAACTATTACAATGTTTTTTTAGTTTTTGAAGTTTTGTATGCCATTAATTTTATTTAAAAACTGAAATTATGAATGACGTTCACCTTTTTTTATTTTAGCTTTCCAAATATCTCTATTTTCTCCAGTTAATTTCATTATAGTGAATGTAAAGTGAACACGATATCAACTTAATTCGAAGGTGCATTTCTTACTTCAGTTTTTGATTTCTGTTAGTTCAAAATGTTTGACATATAATGTACATCTATGTATGAAAGAATGATGTTTGTGTGGTTCTGTTTTGTTTGTGTATGAATAATTTATGTGTATGTGTATGTGTGTGTGTGTGTTCGTAAATAGACGTGTCAAGACTAGACATTATATCGAGCAACAGAAAGTCCTCATACTGGTTCATACTCCAGTTATCAGCAGAAATAGCGACAGGAGGCATCATATTTTCTTTAATTCATTTTCTCTTGTTCATTTTATCGGTGACAATGAAAATCGTCCATTACGGGAATGGCCTTTTTTTTTATCAGGCATACTTATTCTGAAATAAAGAAACAATGTCTCTAATTCTGGCAGTACGACAAAACACAGTCCAGCTAGGGACAAAACCTTCAGGGCCAACCTGATAAGTGTCATTCTCTCGTTCTTGAGCAACTGTAGTTGAGTTAACTTTATTACAAATGTCTAGGTAAAGCTACCAATTTAAGGATAATACATTTCCCAACATGTTACTTCCACCTTTACATTCCTTTGCATTTCGTGCTGAGTATTGCAGCGTTTCGACGGAAATGGATTCATCGGGAAGAGCAACAACCAGAATTTGAGATGATCTAAACTCAAAGTTGTGCTCCGATTACAGCTTTCTGAAGTGCTACATAATTCTATATCCTTTTTTACCTCTGTTATGTTCACCAAACCACATTTCTGGAGTCTCTCTGAGGACGCTAACTTATACTAACGCCGTAACGATCAATGTTAGCTTTAAAATAAGAATGATCTTTATTTTTACACTTTCACCAAATATTCGTATTCTTCACAAAGCTGTTTCAAACGAATACTCTTACTCTTTTACTCTCTTACTTGTTTCAGTCATTTTACTGTGGCCATGCTGGAGCACTGCCTTTAGTCGAGCAAATCGATCCCAAGACTCATTCTTTGTAAGCCTAGTACTTATTCTATCGGTCTCTTTGCCGAACCGCTAAGTTACGGGGACGTAAACGCACCAGCATAGGTTGTCAAGCGATGTTGGGGGACAAACACAGACACACAAACATACACACACACACACACACACACACACACACACACACACACACACACACA
>NC_068982.1:94084936-94093682 GCF_001194135.2 Octopus bimaculoides | reverse complement strand
ATATATATATATATATATATATACGACGGGCTTCTTTCAGTTTCCGTCTACCAAATCCACTCACAAGGCTTTGGTCGGCCCGAAGGCATAGTAGAAGACACTTGCCCAAGGTGCCACGCAGTGGGACTGAACCCCGAACCATGTGGTTGGTAAGCAAGCTACTTACCACACAGCCACTCCTACGCCTAAGTGAGACTAAAACCACCTCGCAATTCTCTCTCATTTTCTACAAATATCTATGGACGTTGGTGCAACTCTTATACCATTTCTGACTAAGCACATCACACCCACACACAGACACACGCACACTCACACACAGACACACGCACACTCACACACAGACACACACCACACCATATCTTCTTATTTTGTGCGCCATATTTCTGTTATCCTCTATCTCTAATATATTTCTACTTTTTCCGAACAGAAACTCAATATTCTAGTTTATAAAATATGGGGGCTGATTTTATCTAGTAACCACTTACCCTATCATCCATCTCTCTTATCTAATCAACAATTTATATTTTTCAGTTACTCGAATAGTGTCTTTTTCTCATCCTTCCAAGCGCATTTTCTCCGAAACTTTCAGCTGGTTGCAGCTATTTGACTACATTTGGGTTGCAGCTATCTGACTACATCTTTTTTTAACTAAGATCTTTGGATGTACACAAATGGTTTTATCACATTCTTCCCTCACATTTGCGAGTTTTGTAGTTAAATTGCTTGTCATCTTGAATTCGCTCCTGCCTTCCTCAGTATCCCGTTTAAATTATCTTTAAACTATTTCTTAGTCCTAAAACTAGACTTATTGAGTCATCATCGTCGTTGCTCATATTAGGAATGAGAATGGCTGACTTTATTCTACGACATCAATCTCGTCAAACTAGTAGAACCTAGAAAGATCGTGATGTTACTTCCTTCCCTTTCACTAAATAATTATTTAAAAAGACTTAACTTTATCCAGAACATCGGTGAGGTATTAGCAACAATAAGTAAATCGAATGTCTAGTTGAATAATTTTGTCGGTAAACGATTTTCACGAAGTAAATGTATAAAAGAAAAATCAATAGGGTAATTTTAGAAAGTAAATTCAGGTTTGCATATGTGATGAGTGAAAATCACAAGAGTGGAATTTGGTCAGTTGGCTACAATGTATTCTGAGGTCAAATGTAAACCAAGGGTTACGATCGGCATTTCCAATGGTCGGCAAGAAATCCATGATTAGTTTTTGTTGACAGTTAATGGAAAAGATGAATTATTGTGGTTCATCTATGGTTCTATACAAAAAGGAGCTGAGATTTCAATATTTCTATGGATGTCTTTCAATACCGGCATATCTATAAAATTTAATGGTATCTTTGCTCTTGCCGAAGCTATAAATAAATTCTAGTTTAGTGAAATAGCAAGCAATAAAATATGAAATTACAGTTAATTTTCAGTTTTTGTAGAGCTCAGAAAACCATCATGCTGATCTGTGTATAGAATTTTCAGTCTCTCTTTTTGATCAAGTTCTTTTCAATTGTCTTTAAAACCTCTTATTACACGGTATGAATTTGTAGATTCTAAGGTTATATTATACCCTTCTATTTTCCATGTCTGGTATTTTCGAATAAGCTCACTTTAGGATTTAGGAATTTTACTCCTATTTGGATCATTAGTTGCATCTCACGCGAATGTTACGACCTACTAATTATCCAATATAATAAAATTATCACCTTCGATATTTTCAAAGAAGCTGTTAATTCTAACAATTATCTTGAAAGAGTTTTTATGATCGTGTTTGTGATAAAATCAATTTTTCCGTTGCTCTTTCTGATTTTGTTTAATGATAGCCTGTTCAATTTCTCCTTTATTTCACTGGCTGAAAGCATTGTTTGTAAACCATTTGGAGTTTTTGTTTGATTTGGGGATTTTATTCATTTTTTTTTTTATTCATTTCCATTTTCTTTTTTTCTGGGTTTTTTTTTTTTTTTTGTAATGTGTCTCGCTGATTTCAAATGGTCATCCTCAACATATATTTCAGGTTATCTATGAAAATGTTTCAAGGAGATAGTTATTTTTATGGGCTTAGTCAAAATACTATAAAGTCAGTTCAACGCCAGACGTATTCACTTTCCTCCTGTAGCCAAAGCAGTGAAAAATAAGAGTTGCATTCCACTTCACATGATGACCATTGTTCAAGGACTATGAGTGCATGTACCGTCTGTCACCATAGATACTAAAACAGGATGTTATTTTGCTACAGTAAATCATGTAACACTTATAACGCTTTGTGTGTGTGTGTGTGTGCGCGCGCGTGTGTAATTTATACAAAATTATCTAAAGTAGGAAGACTGTTTCTCTTATCGCGGTTATGTAATGTATTCGTTCCAGATCATTTTTTCTTACAGGCTACATTATCAGTAGAACCATCTTTTTAAAGATATAGGAAATTTGGTTGCCATTTCTGACAAGTAACTGACTTAAGTACTGCATGGTTATCTTTTCATTGGTACTGTTCAATATTTATTAATTCTTTATTAAGACTGTTTTCAATTGTCCCACGGTTGATGCTTATATGTATTTATTGATACGCTGCTCTGAACGGTACACACACACACACACACACACACACACACACATACATACACACACATGCTCATAAACACACATACATACATACATACATACGCAAAACATATTTACTATTCCGTGGTTTACTTGTCCAAGATGCCGCGCAACAGATTTGAAGCCGAAATCATGTGGATTGCATAACCTCACATGTCTTATATCAATATTTGCATGTGCGTCTTTCTCGCTAAATGGCATATTTCCATTGTTTAGTCTTAAAGCCACTAGGCTATAACTTTGTTAGACGTTTAAATCTAAGAAATGACTTGCATACAATATTTTAAGACATTCTACATCCGATAACCACCTTTTAAAGATATGTGTTCTCTTGTTTTTATGTGTATTTCAAATATATGCTTTCGTTTATGTGTAAAGACAGTGTTTCTTCTCTCTATGCGAACTTTCCAGAAATTATTACAATATTGTATACTTACGTGTAAAAATATAAGGATATGTGGAGTGTGTTTTGGAATTGACAGCAGCCTGAAGTTCACACACAAATACACGCACGTACACACGCTCTGACACACACACACACGCACACACAAAGGCACACACACACATTCACACACACAGGCGCACGCACACAAACACATATTTATCTCTATATGTTTATCTATCTTTCTATTTACTCTTTTTTCTGTCTCCCACTATATGCGTGTGTATGTGTGCGTGTGTACACACACAGTTACACGTGCGCGCACATAGACTTACCCTTGAATTATACGGTAGATTGCTTCATCGAGCGATCTTGTAAGTCGAAATCATGTATATCGAGACAGTTATTTTAATGATATTGAGTTGAATCAAAAGTTTTGCAATATTTTGTTAACTTTGCTAACTTATTTGCTTTATTCGTCAACTTACAACAAAAGCAATCTAGCATTCAAAGTAGAGGCCTTCGTGTTGCTCCGTCTGAAGTCACCTTTCTGCCAGGTCTTTGATCCAACGCTAATGCTAGTTCTTGTCCTTTGAGGTAGAGAAATCTTTCAGTGAAGCTTCCACATCTTGGTTGATGAAGCTTCATGAGCGCAGGAAGCGAACCATGGGATATGAACAAGTTATAATCCGAGGGAACTAGGTTTAGACTATATACTGGGTGTGGCATCAGTTCGATTCCCTCAAGTTCCTGGAGTTTATTCCGGGTTGTTCGAGCAACTTAAGTTGGTTTCCTACAGAAGAGCTTGCTTTCTGTTAACCAGCAACGGGAATTTTTGTTGCACAACGGCATACATCGGTTTCAGTTGTTCGTGGTACACGTTTGCATCGATAGTTCGACCACCAAGAATGAACTCGTAGTTAATCATCTCCTCCATAATTCCCCCAGACACAGAGCATCACCTTGTATTCGAACGCCCATATTTGGAGACAAGTTCCAAAAACTGACTCTTGCTTAACCACTGTTTATGCACGCTAGGATTGCAAAAGTAAATTTGTGTTTCTACTGGAAATAAGACCCGTTGCTGTTTATATTGTATTACTGTGTCCTGTAAACTGACGGTTTGACAAATAGAGACGATAAAATAGATCCCGGATTGAAGTAAGTTCTGAAGCCAAAATCATTGACTAAAATCACAAAGGTGATAACCTGGCATGGCCGTAGTCTCTTAGTGAAACCACAAAATGAGTAACACGTGGCAATTTTATAACTGTAGTTTGTTTGCAATGTTTATCATACTGATTTCAAATGTTGGCAGAGGGCCAGCAGTTCCGGCGGAAGGGTAAGTCGATTATATCGATCTCAGTGCTGAACTTCTACGTAGTTTATCGATCCCAAAAGTATGAAGGCAAAATCGACCTCGGTGTAATTGAAAATCAGAAAGTAAAGACAGGCGGAATAACGCTATGCATTTCACCCGGCGCACTAACGATAATTCCAGCTCACCACTTTAAGTAATATTTATCATATTGACTCTTGTTATATATGTGTGTGTATGTGTGTATGTGTGTGTATCTGCATCTGTGTCTGTGTGTGTGTCTGCATCTGTGTGTGTGTGTGTGTGTGTGTATCTGCATCTGTGTGTGTGTGTGTGTGTGAACATATGTTTTGTTTTGGTAGATTAAAAACAATCAGCATTATCATTACTATTTATTGCCCTTTCTCTTTTTCTACGATCAGTATAACCGGCCATCACATGAAGTTTTAAAATTTAATCTGCGTAACATTATCATATCTTTTGAATATCGCTACAGAGTGCCATGTTTCACCTTGAAATTTCAATCTGTGTTCCATATTAGGATAATCCTTAATGAAATCACTTTCCAAGCATTTTACAATTGTCTGTGTTTCTTAACAATTTTTGCAGTAATAAAGTTTTGTTCACCAACAGGAAACGCTTTCGTTATATACAGTTACACTACCATATCAACGAAATCTTCATTATTTTGACAACTAAATCTAATTTTTCGCCATTTCTTGAAGGGACGATATTAATTATATATGGTTAGGCTTTTTCTTGTTTCGACATCACTACCATTTAGAACTAATCCAGGCAAAACGCCCTACCATCGTGCATTTAAGGTTGTTGTTTTTCTTTCTAAATGCCTATGAATTACCATGGCCATTATCTTCTCAGAATTAATTGTAACAGTTTTTTGGTAGCCTCTGAAACAGTAGCTAATTTTCTTACATATCATCCAGTATAATGTTTAACAAAATTTCTGAAGAAAATTACAAATTATAACTTGACCTAAAAGTTAAATAATTGGCGCAGTTTTGCGTAGGGAGAACAAAACTTTTACAATGAGGTTTTCAAAATCACAAGGATGATTCTGAGGGTTATCAATTGATAATACAATTTTACAGTCAATATAATTTTCTTTTATACAAATTTCAGCTTCAGGAACAAAGTTTTGATAAAATATGATTTTTGAATATTGCAGCAATTTTCCATGATTTATTATTAGCAAGCCAATGAACAGGGAGAATATTTTTATTCACTCCTTTCAAGAAACAATCACTTAGGGCATTGCAGTATAGTAATAATGCGGTTTGAGCTTAAGATATTTTGAATCAACTAACTGATTTTTCTGTTTTTGTTTTCTGTTCATGATACAAGTTTCCTTACGCATTTTGTCTAGAATAGATCAGTTCCATCAACATTAAACACCTGTTCAAAGAACTGGAACCTTCTTCAGATTCTTTAGCTGTTTTGCGACACTTGATCCACATTCACCATGCAGTTCGATATTATGTAGAAAGCTGCGATTTTTACACTATCCTGCCTGAAAATCCAGATTTTTATCGATTAGATGTAAAATTTGTTATGATGATTTCAATCAAGATTCTTGATGTTTTGTCTTTTTGATTTTATAGTAAAGCTCTCTATGGGAAATCTTTTTCGAATTTTATCTTTAATCCAAAGTATAGAGCATAATGGTTTTTCCCAGCGCAACTAGGCAATGACCAGTGGATAGGGTGTTGCTCTCACAATCTTGCGATTGTGATTTCGATTCTTGTACCGAAAGTGCGATGTATTCTTCAGTAAAAGACTTCATTTCACGTTGCTCCAGTCCCACTCAACCGTAAACGAGTAAATCTGCCACGAACTGGTGTCCCGTTCAGAGGAAGTGTTGTGATGTCGGTCACTGACACACCACTGACACTCCAAACAGTAATGTCCAGGGATTTACTTCTGTAACCTTACTTATGATACGTATTTTGAACTTTTGGAAAAATTTCGATTATACTGACTTTGATTTTTCTTTTTTTTTTTTTCTTTCAATTGATCTAACAGCTGTTTTTTTTATAGCAAAATATTTCGCAGATTCTGTTGAATTCTTTCTATTTAGATGTTAAGTTTAATATTTTAACTTCCGTTCTAGAGTAATTCATTTTCTTGTCTGTCTTCAGTTTTGCATATTAAATTCCATTATTCACTTTTGATTATATTCAGCAAAATATGCAAAATTATTCTAAATTATGGATATATTAGCATGTGGTCTACCTCACTATCGCAGAAGAAGAATCAAAACTCAAAACAGGAATGATGGAAGACAATATATTAATACAACTTCATGTAAGTAAAGTACAAAAAACTTGAGACAGGATGAAAATAGTGCAAACTTAGATCCGTATTAACTGGCGGGGAGCAATTGTATGTATACACACATGCACACACACAGTCACACACACAGAGTCACACACACACAGTCACACACACACAGTCACACACACACAAACACAGACATATGTATATGTTGCTGTGTGCGTGTGGTGTGTGTGTGTGTGTGTGTGTGTGTGTGTGTGTGTGTGTGTGTGTGTGTGTGTGTGTGTGTGTGTGTTTGTGTGTGTGTGTGTGTGTGTGTGTGTGTGTGTGTTTTCTGGGTTTTATTTCAGAAATTTCTTATGAAGGAAGAAACAAAGCTCTTTCGTAGACCTTTCGACTTCATATTAGTAGTTTTGAATGTAAGACTGCATGTTTACATGTACGTATGAATGTTCTTCTCTTTCTCCCTTTTTATTGAGAGTAAATATTGCCCGGCCATTTACTCGGTAGCAAGGTTGTGAAGGAAAGCATCTTGTTTTGTTCAACATACTTTAAAACTTAAGGTCTTGCATATTTTTATGGCGCCAGATATCGTGATCATTTGTAGCGTATGAATTAAGGGTTTGTGTTCTCTGCTCAAGAACCCAAGTCAGCTATACTTTGCTCCAGACGGGTTGGTATGTATTCTGTTGCTATAATAATAATAAATATGAACCTGAATGCGTTTCTTGTTCCACACCGTTCTGACCTCTCATGAGAAGATAAGATTTGAAAGACGTTCTCTCATAGCTGGCAATAATGTCGTTTATATCATCGGTCTTGGTCTTGCGCAGCCTACATCTCTTCTATGTATGTATGCATGTATTATGTATGTATGTACGTATGTATGTATGATTTTTCTTTGAGTTTAAGTTCTTAGTTAGGCAGTTCAAATCAGTCACTAACAAAGCGACAAGACTTTTGAGTTAAGAGAGTTTCTGATGTTGGTGTGTTGGTTGAAATGTCGATGCACACACCCAAGTGTGTGCATGTATTCACATAAGAATCCCAGATGGAGAATTTCTGGCATGTCTTCAAATATTCATTGTGCCGCAAATAGATTGGATTTGAAGAATCCGCGTCAGTTTCGTTTGCTCTTTTTCCGTCAACCCAAGTGCTTCCAGATTTTGTTCAAATTTGTTGGTAGATAGCTTAATGATCCTATGAAGATAGGTACAAATAAGAATTTATAGTCAGGGTACAAGAGTTGTATATATGTATGTATGTATGTATGCATGTATGTATGTATGTAGGTATGTATGTATGTATGTATGTATGTATTATGTATGTACGAGGCAATGCCATCTTCACACTTAGTAGCTGAAAAAACTAAGGTTTCCAAAGTGACATTGTATCCAGTATTTTTGGAAGTAGCTCTATGTATTGTGATATACTTTGGGAAGTGGGTGCAGTTAAAGCTAATTAGTCGCCAGCGTTCTTTTTGTTATGATAGTAATAACAGGTGTAATACTATGACTCATATTGACTAAATATTGTTATATTCCCGTCATTTCTGTCTGAGTTATAGTGCTAAATCTACGTTAAGGGTTCATGTTATAAAGATTGCATCTGAGGTGAAAAACTATTATCAATGAAGTAAAGACAAACGTTAGAATGATGAAGATAAACAAGACTGTTGCTTTGCGTCAGGTCATTTACCTTTAGGAACAGATTTTTGTCTCGAGATTTTACATAAACATAACATTAAACTTGCTAGTTTATATTCATGAAGTGTTGCTATCAAAATATATAACACTCAGAGGTATAGAAACACAAATACATTTCTGTGTAAACATAGACTGATAGATAGATAGATAGATAGATAGATAGATAGATAGATAGATAGATAGATAGATAAATAGATAGATAGATAGATAGATAGATAGATAGATAGATAGATAGATAGATAGATAGATTGATATGTTTCTTTATTAGCCACACAGGGCTCAACATAGAGGGGACAAAATACAAATGTAGAGTTTTTCTTTTCGATGGGGACGAAAATAAAGTAAAAAAATAAAAAAATAAAATGGGGATGACGATGAAAAGGCATCGAGAAAACGTTTGGGGTATGTACAAAAAAAAGAAAATATTACAAAAATTTCCCA
>NC_068982.1:94080591-94081174 GCF_001194135.2 Octopus bimaculoides | reverse complement strand
GTAATTTCCAAAATATTTGCCTCCTCCATTTTGAGGCATACGGCTGATACTACCCATTGGGTGTCCACTTCTGATGGCACGTTTTTTATAATTACTTTGGTCACTCTCTGTCCAAGATAACTCGGTATCATCACCAAGTTATCTGTGTGGAGAGAGAGTGTCGAAAATTGCTTCGCTAAATTTTCATTTATGAATCTCACCTGTACCGTGGCAAATTTCCGTCCCCACGTGACATGCTCTTGATGAGCCCATACAGGTTTAAGACATATCTCGATCTTATCTGTGCTAAAATTTTCTGGACGTCTGGTTTTTGTGTGGTAGTGGTGGTGGTGGTGATGATGGCGTCAGCAGCAATGTTGCTTACGTCAGAGACATTTGTGACGGTTTTTACGCATGGTTTTGTAACCTTGGTTACAGTTTTGTTTTTGTTGTTGGTGTTGGTGGTGGTGACAGGGCTGTTAACAGTATCCATGACGTTGACAGCTTTGACTTTAGAATCTGTTGCTTCATTCTTTTTTCGATGTCTGTTGTTGTTTTGGTGTGTGTGCGCGTGCATGACAATGTTTCTGTCTAGCGTTCTATG
>NC_068982.1:94076327-94080041 GCF_001194135.2 Octopus bimaculoides | reverse complement strand
GTGTGTGTGTGTGTGTGTGTGTGTGTGTGTGTGTGTGTGTGCGTACGTGCGTGTGTCTGTCTCTGTGTCCTTGTCTCCATTACACCGCTTGACAACCGGTGTTGGCTTCTTTAATTCCTGGCAACTTGGCGAATCTGCAAAAGAGAATAAGTGCCAGGCTTGAGATCAGAGTTGGGGTCGATTCGTCCACCTGAAAATTCTTGAAGATTCACTGAAAATTCTTCAACCCAAGCAAGGCTACACTCAAATGATTAAAACAAGTAACAGATACTGAATATATTAGTGGTAGAGACAGTACTAATACCGTGAAGTAATATCTGTTTTCAGTTAAACGTGAATGTTCTGTTAAAACAAACTATACTGCGGTAGAAATTATGATAGATATGTCGAAATCTTGATACAGATAATCTCCATTACATACCTCTTCCTCACTTCTGAACTCGTATCCATAGAACTGCATTCCCACCCGACCCCTAACATTTTCTTCCCTCATTTTTTTATCACTCTTCTCTCTTTCTTCTTTTTTCTGATTAAGGATTTCAAGTACGAAATGTCAAACACCTATTTCTTACCTTTTATTTTCAAGCAGGCAACTATTAATACCTTTTCGGAAAATTGTTCTTCTTGTTTATATATAGTCGTTGAACTATTTATAGTCTTGTTTATATATATAGTCGTTTGACTATTGAAGAGGTTGCAAGAAGCAACGAAAATTTTAGAAAAAATACATAAGTAAATGAGTGAAAATTGGACCGGTGAGTGTGTTAATTAATAATGCATTAAAACAGAATAACTCTCCCCTGACACAATTATATATGTGTGTCTCTGTGTGTGTATGTGTGTGTTTGTGTGTGTGTGTGTGTGTGTATGTGTGTGTGTGCGTGTGTGTGTGTGTTTTGAGTTTTGAGTTCTATTTTCGTGCTGGTGTAATCAAACCTATATATATAGATAGATAGATAGATAGATAGATAGATAGATAGATAGATAGATAGATAGATAGATAGATAGATAGATAAAGAGAGAGAGATGGATTTAAACGCAGGTGTTATTCAAATCTCTTTACTTCCGACATGTTTTTTGAAGAAAACATTGGTATTATTCCAGGAGGAATAAAATGATGTAAAACAATGCAATCTTCTCATCAGGGAAAGAAAGAAACCAAACACATCAGTAAAACATTTTAACAGAATGAGATGACTGAGTCTATGATGAAAGGAACGCAAGCAAGTTTTTTTTTTTAACCGTTAACAGATATAACGTCAAAGGCAGTTTATAGAAAGAGAAGGAGGAGAAAGAAAGAGAAGGAGGAGAAAGAAAGAGAAGGAGGAGAAAGAAAGAAATTAGCAGAAAAATAATAGTGGAGAGATATAGAGTGATAGGTGAATAGGAATGAATCTTAAAGGCTTGGAAGTAGATATATTTAGTAGAAGTGAAATTTAAGAAGACAGTTAAAGGTCGAATTTTATAGAATGGTAGAAATCACTTATAGGAATTAAAGGTATGTTTTTGCCAATGTTTGCAACGATAAATGCGTTCTTTAAACGTTTACAAGAGGATTCTCTGAGAACAGGATGAAATACATTTCATCATTACAAAGTGGCCAGAAAGATTTACCTTTATCATATGGAAATGCTTCAGATAGAATATTCCATTCCAAATCAAAGTGTTTACTATGATCCTTTAGATGCCAAATTGATTTACTAAGCCCACTATTGTTACGTTTATTGATATGTCTAAATGTAGAGTAATGATTAGAAATTCTTTTGGACAACTGAGATGAAGAACTACCTATATAAAAAGACGTCAGAACCGGAAGTAATTTTACATTGATAGAGTTTCTTGTCTTAGAATTACTACTAAGGAAACGAATGCGATTGGAATCTACGTCAGAAACACTAACATCGCTGTTATTATTATTTAAAGAATGGTTAGTGTTAACAATATCAATGTTACTATTTTCATTAAGTGGATTTGTATTTAACAACTAATTATTATGCGAAGAGATGATTTGTGAAAGATGTTTTTGTGTTAGAAAACCATATCCTGATTCATTGTGAATTAATAATCGAATAGTATCTTGATTTGGGGGGAAATTCCTTTCTATAGCTTCACGAAACTAGCAAGAGAGGTTGGATTTGATCTGCTTACTATATGGAATTATCAACCAAACAGTTTTGCTAGGACAAACCTTTTATTAGGGTAATTATCTTTAAAAGTCCTCGATGTACCTTTATATCGAAAAATGGATCTTAAATAATGGTTATCTCCCTTACGCTGCAAAATTACATTACTCGATTTAGTGTTGTTATTCGAACTAAAATTAATATTGTTAATATCGTTATGACTTGATTTCATGTCCTGATTAATAAAGGTAGGATTAATGTCAATAGGGTTAATATAGGTAGTTTTTCTTCATAGCCTGGTTTAAGTAAGGCAGAGTTATAAAATTCAGCTTTACCGTTGAAGATATCGACATTAGCAGATAAACTAAACTCTTTGTAAAAGCCTTTGAGTGATTACTGAAAGAGCTAATATATGTTTAATTAGTTGAGGGTTTATGGTGTGGGAAATATGAATCATTATGTAAGTTTAGGGTACTATCTAAAAAGTTGGCCTTAGCTATATCATCATCAAAAACAATGTTTAAGCCCATGTTTCAGAAAAATTTAACCGAGCTATTCTTAACCTTTTGTAATTTTTGGTTAGAAGCATTTTAAAGGCAGAGTAGACAATCATCACGATATGGATCTCCATTGACGTTTGGGAATATGTCAGCCATCTCATAAATGATATATATACCAACCAAATCAGCGATTTGTGCTGAATCAGAACTTATATATAAGCCATGTTGAAGTGGCTACGAACATTACTTGTAAGTACAACTACTGTGTTGATCTTTTAGAGAGATTTTAGAACTAGGATTTTTGCTTGTTCAGAATCAGCGAATGTATGTCGCTTGAAATTATATATATTGCTAGAAGCGAGCTGCTGCCATCTCTTCGGTACGGAAGAGAGGCAGAAATAGCCCGAAACCAGGCTGGTCTGATGGTTCCGTCGCTAGAAGGTGGTAGGTATTCGTTCCCGTGCTCCCGTTATCTTGGTTTCATTTGTGCATCGTTAACCAACTAGAGGAAATGTTCTCTTGGGGTTAAAAGCTCGCTGTAAAGTCCATTCGAACGGACAGCTATGTTGAAGTTGATACGAACATTACTTGTTAGTACAACTACCGCGTTGATCTCTTAGAGAGATTTTAGAACTACACATATATGGATATAGATACACACCCATACATATATACATACACACGCACACACACACATACATACATACATACACATACAGGCATACATACACACATACATACATACATACATACATACATACATACATACATACATACATACATATGTGCAATAGTAGTAATTTGCATTAATTACTGTACCAAATGATCTCATGCTGATTGTTAAACACGGAAGTCATATTAAACATCAGAATAAGCGGCATACGAAACACAAGAAAAATGAGGAAAATATGTTTCCAATTGCATATATGTGAGTGTGCGCGCGCGCTCTGATGCTCAATATGATTAATGCGATACTGTATAATTGAATCACCTCCAAACACACATACTTGCATGCATATACGCACATGCATGCATATGTACATTCGTATATATGCACGCATATGTGTGTGTGTGTGTGTGTGTGTGTGTGT
>NC_068982.1:94074365-94075624 GCF_001194135.2 Octopus bimaculoides | reverse complement strand
TATATATATATATATATATATATATATATATATATATATATATATGTATGTATGTATGTATGTGTGTGTGTGTAAACAGGGTAAATTAACTTACAGTGTGTTTTCAAACGCTCTTACACGGTTATCACCTATCAAATGCAACCATACAGCGGGACTTATCTCATTTGATATACATGTGGAAGCCCTTAAATTTTCATAGAGTTTATACAAAATCATTATGAAGATGAATTGATCATGCTTTATTACATATCACTACAACTGTTTTGACACATCATTACCAGCTGTTCATTGCTGAATATTACATTTATTTAACAAAATTGTGTGAATTAATACAACTCAGTAAACAGTGGCAATGCATTTCTTCAGGTGAGTAGAGTAAAAATTTGTTCATATCTTTATTTTCTACCTGATGTAGCTGGACTGAAATACTATTTTTAGTATATTGCACAGACAAAAAAAATTTAATGACAAAAGAATGATTGAAAACAAAGGAAGAAAAACAAAGAATGAAGAAACAGCTTGCTTATCTAACCTTAAGCCACAAACTTATCATCTGTGGCTACAATTTTAGTAACAATAAAAATGGCCACTTAAGGATAAGAATTTCATATCTCATCCTATACATCTAAAATTAAGTCTGCAGAGTAACAGATTTTAGTATCTTCCTGTGTTGAAAAAGTAAGGATATGTCATTGGTTTGGTTTTCTTTAAAATAGAAACGTGACATGTACAAGACATGGTTCATTCATAAAGTTTATTTTTTTTATATCATTCCTATCTTTAAATATTTATTCTTATCTTTCCTAAAATTCCAGCCAGAGATGAGTTTATGGCTTAAGGTTGAATGAGCCTGCTGTTTATTCGTTCTTTGTTTCCAATCTTTTGCTTATATTTGTTGTTTTTTGTTTGCTTTTGCCTTTGTTTCTTGCTTTTCGTTTTTGTTTTCGTTGTTATTTTCGCTGTTGTCTTATTTTTTTGCCATTTGAAGTTTTTAGTTTGTAGGATGTTACAAATATTTCGGTCTATATATATAATGTAAAAAGGCAAAATATGATTTAACAAAGCCTTTTACTCAACTCACCCGAAGGGATGCACATATTACTATTTACTGAATGATATTAATTAACGCAATGTTGTTTATAGTACTTGTAATATTCAGCAATGTACACCTCATAATGATGCATTGTAACAATTGTAGTGATATGTAAAAAACCTGCCCAGTACACCAGTACATCTCTTATATATATATATATATATAT
>NC_068982.1:94073539-94074140 GCF_001194135.2 Octopus bimaculoides | reverse complement strand
TATATATGTATGTATGTATGTATGTATGTATGTAATATATACATCTAAAGTTAGGGAATGGAGCAGATAAAATTCAGGATGCATATGTTTCATAAGTAGCGGAATTTCGGAAACAGCAATTATCCAAAAGGAGGGGTAATCCGCTACCTACTCGTCGCGCCAAAGATACCTTAACCAAAAGAAGTCAACGTGGGATCCCTTGACGATAATGTTAACTTCTTTTGATTAAGGTATCTTTGACCCGATGAATAGCTAGCGGATTACAACTCGCTTGGACAATTACTACTTCCGAGGCTCTGCTATCTATGAAACATAGGTGGCCTGGATTTTATCTACTCCATTCCCTAACTTGTGATTTCTGTTCTCATACACAGCAACCTCTGCTACTAACCGTAAGCTATAACACAATTTTTTTTCAGATTATCGAATTTTGATAAGGGAAAAACTTAAAACCTTTTACGTCAATAAAACACTATTGTTCCTGAAAGTTGTTTTTTTATACCTTCTACTGACTCTTCGAAGCTTACTATCTTCCTACACCTTAATCTTTGAATCTTACCTTTACTTATATATATATATATATATATATATATATATATAT
>NC_068982.1:94064943-94071023 GCF_001194135.2 Octopus bimaculoides | reverse complement strand
TATATATATATATATATATATATATATATTAATGTATACAATTATGTGCTTTGACTGCAGCTTTAGAGTATTTAGCTCTTATTTCTAGCAATATAGGTGTTTATTATACCCTCAGTCGTAGTTGATGACGATTATAGTTCCCCTTGTTGGTACACATTTGCTTACTGCATGATAGATCGCTAGCTATTTTCTCTCCCTGTTTATTTCTGTGTTCCTTTCTGTCGAAGAGCGTAGGCTCGAAACATAAAAGACATGTTCACTTCCCGAGCGTTAAACTAATACATCTGTTTGTTGTTTACACAGCCGTCTCCGTCTTTTATTTATTATTGTTTTTTGTAAATTTTCACTATATATATATATATATATATATATATATATAGTTGAAATTTACAGAAAAACAAAAGACGAAGATGTGTGTATGAACAACAAGCAGGTATATTAGTTTGACGCTCTGGAAAGTGAGAAAGTCTTTTACGTTTCGAGCCTACGCTCTTCAACAGAAAAGAATATATGACTGGGCGTGGGGTGAGTGTAAGGTGGAGGTGTGGGTGGAGGGGTATCAATGAAGAGAGAAGGTGGGTAGGAGTGAAGAGAGGAAGTAGGTGTCAGAGCAAGAGAGGAGAGGTGCATAGCAATGAAGAGAGAAAGTAGATGTCAGATGAAGAGAGGAGAGGAGAGGAGTTAGATGAAAATGGGAGGGACGTTGAGCTCATGTGGTACAAAAGAGCGAAGAGAGAAGATTAATTCATGTTCACGGCGAAGGCAGGAGTCCAGATGGCTTCTGTGCAAAAACAACAATCATGCAAGTTGTGAGCTCATTTGAAAGAGGGAAGGGGTAGGTTGGAGTAGGTTGGAGTAGGTTGGGGAAGATGTGCACGGTGGAGGGGTCGGACTGGAGTTGCCTGAAGGCTCGGAGAATAGTGCGTTGGAGGTGCAGGGTGGAGGGGTGGTAGGTGAAGGAAACGGGAGACGGGCAATAACGGGGTGGATGCAGGGAGAGAGAGCAGAGGCATGTTCCACGGAACGTCTTCGAGCAAGGGTTGTGCGGATAGTGGTGAGGGGATATCTACGAAGGATGAAGTGGCGAGCCATGAGTTGAGACTTAGTCTCAAAGTCATAGTTGTCACTGCAGAACCTGCGCAGATGGAGGAATTAGGAGTAGGGGATGGAGTATTTGGTGTGTAGGGTGGTAGGAGAAGTTAAGGTATAAGTGTGAGTTGATGTGTTCGTAGTGGATGAAGGTAGTGAGAGCGGAGTGGTGTATGTTGACCGAAATGTCGAGAAATGCGACAAAAGTTTGGAAATAATGCTGGAGAATTCGAGGGCAGGATGGAAGGATTGGACAAAAGAGAAGAATGAGTCTAGTTTTTCGCGGGAGAGTGAGATCGCACTGACACAGTCATCAATATAACGTCCGTATAGTTCGGGAGTGGAACCAGTGAATCGTAAGAATTGCCTCAATGTAGCCAACGAATAGGTTCTCATAGTTAGGGCCCATTCTTGTTCCCATGGCCACTCCCGAGAGTGTTGGTAAAAATCCCCCGCGAACGAGAACCAATTGAAGGAGAGAACAAGTTCGACCTGACGAAGAAGTGTAGAGATGTCAAGTTGGGAGTCGGGTCGAAGGTCTACAATTAACATTCAAGCACACAGATATACATATATGTATGCATATACTTGTATGTGTGTCTTTATATGAATGTGTGTGTGTTGAAATGTGTGATTGAGTGTACACATATTTATACTTTATATATACAATTGTCTCGGTTCATCAGTATTTTTTTAACACTATAGTAAGGAATCATACACCATAGTTTTTACCTGCAGAACTTTAAAAAAAAATTGGAAGGCAAATAAAATAATATATGATAATCATAAATTCAAAAGCAGAATCATTGTTTCATGATCCGGAAGACAAACCGTTATTTTTGTTATTTCGTGGCGTGGCGTGGTAGGGCTTTTATTCGACTAGGCTAAAGAGATTAAAAATCTAAATGCTAAAATGTATAAACTCAAGCTAATAATTTCAAACGTACAATGGGTAAAGCTAAGACTTTAAAATATATAACTATCGAACATGAGAAACAAAGTGGTACAGTTAATACTATAATTGTATCTATAAAGATGTCATGTGTGACAATTGATCGTAAAACGTTAATATGACTGTAACTTAATTATATATGGACGTAAAACAGAAAGCTTCTTTTTTAAAAATAAAATATAACAGACGTATACATTTAGAGGTAAATTTACTTATGGAATTTATGAATGAATATATTGAATCACAAATTGGCTGGAAAAGAAAGGAAATAAGTGAATAAGGTATAGATTTGGAAGAATCATATTTGTTACAACCGATAAATATTGCGAGAAATGATAGTGATGTCAATAAACTTTTGTTCTGAAATAAAAATCTTAAGTAAAATAAATGTAGATATATATAGACTTAAAAGTAAACAGAATAAAAATGCATTAAAGTTATGTGATGTATGAAGAGAAATCAGAAGAATTTAAATAAATTTATATATTGTAAAACCTCACAGTACATTAAATAAAAATGTAAATCCGTTCTTTCTATGTGTGCACGGAGAAACCCTTACATGCCTGGAAATAGCAGTCAAAACCGCTATAAAGCCACTATAAACACTCATATTATATCTTCTCAACTATAAAAGCTGTCGGCGAGCGACATGACATTAAAATTCTTGCCGATCGGAGCACATGTTAAGCCCCAAGTTATGCTTTTTTGTGTGTTAATTTCTTTGTACAGGATTGTTCTCCTGACGAGAAGAATGGTTCCACTTTGGGTTCCTAACTTCGGAATTGCGATAGAGGACTAATCTTTTTTTTAAGTTTTGAATTTTAATGTTATGTCGCTCACCGACAGCTTATATGTTTGAGGAGATATAATATAAGTGTTTATAGTGGCTTTATATCGGCTTTGACTGCTGTTTCTAGGCATGCAAGGGTTTTTATAACCCTTTCCGTTATAATTGTGATTTATTCACATTTATACACGCTTCTTTTATGAAAATAAATTTTTTGATTGCATGTCCTGGCCACTGATACATTAGTAAACAATTTTGAATTATTAATAGTGATAACATGGCAGTCCAGAAAAATAGGATGAATGCTGCCGTTGGTTAGCTCGAAGAGGACATCGCCTCTAGCTAGCTATGTGACACACGAACCTGTGTCAATTATAACCTTCGAGTAGCTTCCCCTTGCTGGTCTGGCATCTACTGACTAGTCTCAGGGTATTTGCCCCTTATCAATGTGGAGCAGCCGAACCATGCAGGTGTCGCTACTGACCGTCTGTTCGAAGGATTATTTACCTAAATTCAATGGAATACATCCACTGGTTTCCAAAAATAGAAATATTAATATTTCTAAGTCTCTCTAAAGGATACTACGGCAGTGGTACTCGATATTAATAGTTATCGCCAAGCTAAAATGGCAATCGTCCTATTTTTCTGGACTACCATGTTAGCTTGGTGATAACTATTAATATCCAGTACCGCTGCCGTAGTCTCCTTTAAAGTGACTTAGAAATATTAATATTTCTATTTTTGAAAACCAGTGAATGTATTCCACTGAATTTAGGTAAATAATCCTTCGAACAGACGGTCAGTAGCAACACCTGCCTGGTTCGACTGATCTATATTGATAAGGGGCAAATACCCTGAAACTAGTCTGTAGATGCCAGACCAGCAAGGGAAACGGCTGACCTCCCCTGTTCGAAGGTTATAATGGTCACAGGTTTGTGTGTCACATAGCTAGCTAGAGGTGATGGCGTCTTAGAGCTAATCAACGGCAGCATTCGTCCTATTTTTCTGAACTGCCATGTTAGCTTGGCGATAACTATTAACATCCAGTGTCGCTGCCGTAGTCTCTTTTAGAGAGAATTAGAAATATTAATATTTCTAATTTTGAATTGTTTACGATATATCCTGCGTCATGTATTTTTACATTCATTCCTCTTGTGTGTGTGTGTGTGTGTGTGTGTGTGTGTGTGTGTGTGTGTGTGTGTGTGTGTGTGTGTGTGTGTGTGTGCGCGTGTGTGTGTGTGTGTGTGCGTGCGTGTGTGTACGTGTCTGTCTGTCTGTCTGCATGCGCGTGTGTGTATATGTATGTATCTTTATGTGCGTTTACCTGTATGTGTATGAAGACGTACACACACACACACACACACACACACATATATATATATATATGTATGTACAATTTTTAACGCTTTACTAGAGAGAGAAGGATAGGAGATTAACTATGGACCCCATTTTGAAAACCCATTGAGATTGGTGGGATGAAAGAGAAATTCTGCAAAGAACATCGAAACATGAGAGGAATGCATTAAACCGAGCGATGAAATGTGTCTGACGCTCATGTACAAACCATATAACATTATTAAGGCCCACAAGTCAAATGCACGGTACTAGACCTCATAAAAAGCGAATTCTGAATGATCAGTGAATGTATTCTCAATGCAATTAATCTCAAAACTTCAAAACTAGGAGTGATAAAAACAATTGAACTGCTGTGAAACGTTCCTGGATTACTAGAAAGTCGTTACAAATGAGTACTTAGGTTACACTCTATTATTTTAATATGCACTCATAGAATATCTTGCTTTAAATAACTGGGTAGAAGCGAACTAAATTGATATATCGCACTATCGCGTGTATTTCGTTAATAATTTGCTAAAGTGTACCTAATTATCTGCACTTCAATGTGTGTACATCCTGGAAAGGAGTACAGGATTTCCGAAAAAATGTTACTTGAGACGAAGTTTCAGCTTAACCAAAGATGAGAGTTTTGTCAAACGTTCGTCAAATCATATATGTCCAAGTGGTTCATAAAAGCTCTTCAAGTGTTTGAAAACATTTGCATCATTAGCAGTGGAACAGGTAATAAATAAAATACACAGAGGTATCTCGAATGACGCAGTCGATTGCTGGTTTACTACACTGAGATTTACATATATATCTATATAATGGATGGATGGATGGATGGATGGATGGATGGATGGATGGATGGATATGTATGTGTGTGTGCGTTTGTGCTGGAAAGAATGAACGGTTTTATTAATTAATCAGTTAATGACGACTGGAAGAATCTGTAATATATCACTTATTTCTACCGCTACAGCTTCGGCTGACATCCAATTAAATTTCCTCTTCTGAAAGACAAACTTACAATCAGAAATATATCAATGTTTCCAGGACTTGAATTTGAATAATTCATTAGCAAATGAATAAAGAATATCAAACAAAACTATTCAATATATCTTAATTTTATGATGGCAACATATTCTTGCTGTTTCTAGAATGCATTTTTGTAAGTATTTTAATGTAGTATAATTATACACTAGACTTTCTCTTCATCCTTTCCAATAATTATCTTGTAACAGAAGAGCTTGCTTCATTTATCGTATGTAGTTGGGTGTTTTCTTTTTCTGTCTTTTATCCAGAAAAGAAACATGTATTATATCAATGGCGTACACTATTAATCTATCAGAACACTAATCACAAGTGTCTAATGATAGCTACACGTTCACGGAAAGCTGAATGCCAATGAAATTCGAAGTCCGAATGAAGTTTAAAGGGAAAAAATGATTGATACTTGTAAAGCATGTGCTTAACTCGTTACTTCTAAGATTTCGAGTAGAATAAAAAAAAATGCTTTCGTCTGACACGAAGGTAATACGGGTTTTATTAACTCATGTTAATTTCATTGAAACCTTTTTATTTTACAGGTTAAAAACAGTGATTTGTGGAATTTTGCTCAAAAGCATGAAACCATTTAAATTGGAGACGTTTCTTAAGTGTTCCTTTTTGCTTGTTATATGTTTTTTTTTGTAATTCTTATACTTTAAGTTTCATTGTCCAGTTCTTGAAGTGTTCATGTTTATACATCTCAGCAATAATTATTTTCTTTCTTTCGAAATTTGCGACAGGCAGAAAAGTAATCAACTGCGTTGTAGTTGCTGTTTTTGTATTATTGTGATTGTTGTTGTTGTTGTTGTTGTTGTTGTTGTTGTTGTTGTTGTTGTCGTCGTCGTCGTCGTCGTCGTCGTCGTTGTC
>NC_068982.1:94063462-94064838 GCF_001194135.2 Octopus bimaculoides | reverse complement strand
GGTGGTGGTTGTGGCGGTGGTGGTGGTGGTGGTGGTGGTGTTACTGCTGATGTTGTTGCTGCTGCTGCTGTTGCTGATGTTTTGGGTTATTATTGTATCTGAAGTGAGATTGATGTTTCATTTTCTGCCACTTCAGCATCGCCAACTGATTCAGCATTTCATTCATCACTTAATTTGCTTCAGAGCAAAATTGGCATAATACAGCTCAAATGTATGCTCTTATGAAGGGTCATATTTATCATAAGTAAATAACTACAGCCGCTATATGAGCTAAACGAATGCCGTGAACATCATATAGAGAGTATACGACAAGAAGAACAGTAGATATGATAAAATATGAGCAACAATAATGAAAGCAAGGACACTGAAAGTAAAATATTGCACGAATAGCCTTTTATATTTTGTATTTATTTATTTTCATTCAATATTTATTTATTTGAGGCAAAGTTTTACTGAACTGCAGAAATCGGGTGTAAAAGAGTTAGTTCACAACAAAATATGCAACCTGAAAGATAAATATTTCAGAAAAATATTTTCATATTTTGTGAAAACACTGTGAAATTAGACAGGATCACTAAGTACAAAATCAATTTAAGATGCGAGAAAACCTGATGATAAAATTGTCTGAGTTGTTATTATCTTTCTTCCGAATTTTTTCGATATAGTCTGTTTGTTGGAAATAAATGTCTCATTTCGGTTCATAATTATGTTAAAAGAATGTATTGTTGAGCTGCTACGACGAAAAGAGTTAAGATTAATTGCACTGGACAGATCTTTATCCGACAATTTTGCCTAAATTGTAAGATAAATTAATAGTTATGAATCCCGTTTATTAAACCAAATTTTCTCTTTCCAAAATGACAACAGTTACATTTAAAGAGAGAAGACACTGAAATATTTAAGATTCTCCTAAAAAGTAAATGAAGTATTAGTCATTTTCTAGAGTTCAAACAACCGAGTAGAAAAGGTAATAGAAAACCATCTAAATGAAATGGTAATCTTATAAGCTGTCTACAGTACTACATTGTGTCGTTGCTAAGGGCGCTTAACTCTCAAATGGTCTAGTCAACCTACCAGCAAATAGAAATTGCAAGGTACAGACACACTGATCCGACTAAACAATGGGTACAACTGCAGACATCTGTTAGTAATCCATTTAGTTTAAAATGCCAAATTTTGTTCCTGCTGTGTGAAAAACTGCGGTAAGGAACATCGAGAGATCGAAAGAAAGTTGTATGCGTCATCTGTTTATCTCAATCAAAACTCATGTAGATCATGATTAATGTTTTGAAAATGATTAGCTTTCGCTTGTGTGTGTGTGTGTGTGTGTGTGTGTGTGTGTGTGTGTGTGTGTGTGTGTGTGTGTGTGTGTGTGT
>NC_068982.1:94060064-94062765 GCF_001194135.2 Octopus bimaculoides | reverse complement strand
GAAACGAGACAGACAACATAAAGAACATTCTCTTCATCAGTTGTCCCCTGCTTTATCTACTCCACGTTTTGAAGGTAGGGACAAGACGCGACTTCGTTAGAACAGTCCTTCCCGCAAAGCAAATTAAATCAAATTTGAGATTTTTTGCAGAGGGTTAAAATGGTAACAAAAACATGACAGTAAAAACAAACGGTGAGAACTGTTAAGCCGTAACGAGGTGAGGTGGTGGTGAACGCTGGAAAAACGAGCTTTGAGAAGAGACAAGCAAAAGCACGTCTGGTCTTTAAGAAGGAAGTGGAAGAAAGAAAGAAAGAAAGATAGCCGTTGGTTACATGTGAGCAATGAAAGAGTCAAGGAGAAAGAGTGAGAGAGAGAGAGGGGGGAACGATGAAGGAGAGAGGAGAAGAATTAGAGAAAGTGTGGGAAATAAAAACAGAAAGGAAGAAGAAGAAGAGAGGGAGATAGACAAGAGATATGTTGTAGAGTGCGCATCAGAATTATTAAGATGAAACTTACTTGGAAATGGATGCATGGCGTTCGAGTGCTTTTGCCTGTCTTTTCTCAAAGCTCGTTTTTCCAGCGTTCACCACTACGGGCATATGGCGTAGTGATTAAGAGCGCGGGCTACTAACCCCAAGATTCCGAGTTCGATTCCAGACAGTGACCTGAATAATAATAATAATAATAATAATAATAATAATAATAATAATAATAATAATAATAATAATAATAATAATAATAATAACAACAACATCGAAAAATACCTTAGGAATGAGAACCCAGGTTCGAAATTTCCCCAAGACACCTGATGAAGGCTGGAAGGTATATCAGCCGAAACGTTGTGTTAACAAGAAACAAGATGAGGACAAATATCCGTCAAATGTAAATAATGTAAATAATGTACATAATTCCTCATCTCTTAAATATAGGACAGATAGATATGTTGTCTGTGGTTGGAAAGGT
Source organism: Octopus bimaculoides (assembly GCF_001194135.2). NCBI lineage: Eukaryota > Metazoa > Mollusca > Cephalopoda > Octopoda > Octopodidae > Octopus > Octopus bimaculoides. Next base: position 94,061,802 of record NC_068982.1, on the reverse strand, counting down.
ACTTGCCCGCATTTTGTTAGAACGTTTAAATACCTTCATATTTCCAAATATACTGTCTGAGTCTCAGTGTGGTTTTCGTTCCTACAGAGGCACAGCTGATTGTATCTTTACTATCAGACGATTGCAAGAAAAGTGCATTGAACAGAATCTTGCTCTATACCATTGCTTTGTTGATTTGAGCAAACAATTCGATACTGTTAATCGAAATGCTTTGTGGCTAATTCCAAAGAAAATAGGTTGCCCAGAAAAATTTGTAAACATGGTGAGGGCTTTGCATCAAGATATGAAAGCTAGAGTTAACTTTGATGGTAGGCTCTCTGAATCTTTTGCCGTGGAAAATGGAGTAAAGCAAAGAAACCTTGATGCACCCATCCTCTTTGCAATATACTTTGTTGTTGTGCTGTCATACACTTTTCCAAACTCTGAAGAAAGTACTAACATAAAATATCGAGCAACAGAGAATGTTCTTAATATGACCAGAGTGAAATTCAAAACGAAGTTTTTTACTTCACTCATTAGGGTTAGGGTTTTATACGCTGACGATTGCGATCTTGTCAGTCATTCTGAAACAGGTCTGCAATCTCTTGTATCTGAATTTGACTCAGCTTGTGATGATTTTGGCTTGACCATCAGCTTGAAAAAAAAAAGGTAATGCATCAACCTGCATGTGGTGCAGTTTGTAACCCACTGAAATGTTTAAGAGTAAGTTACTTGAGGTTGTCGACTCGTTCACCTACCTTGAAAGCTCTGTACAAAAGGATGGAAATTTTGAGACAAATGCATCTGCGAACTCTAAGGGCAGCAAAAGCATTTGGTTGCTTGGAGTCACGCGTTTGGTGCCAGCGATAAATAAATAAGAATACAAAGCTAGCTCTTTACAAGTGTTTTGTCTTACCATCCCTGTTGTATTCTTGTGAAACATGGACTTGTTATGAAAGCCATTTTAAATTGTTAGAACAATTCCACCAAGAATGACTTCATCGCATTTTAAACATTAAATGGAGTTCTTTTACTCCAAATACAGATATCTTTGCATCTGCAGGCATCACCTCAATTAAAGCTATGATTTTGAGAAACCAAATGAGATGGTGTGGCCATATCGTTCGAATGGCGGATGAACGCATGCCCAAACAGTTGTTTTATGGTGAGTTTGCAGAGGGGAAACGTTATCGTCGTAAACCTAAAAAAAAAAGGTTTAAGGACGGCGAAAGGTCTACAATGAAGTCACCTGGAATGGATCCAGAGTGCTTCGGATCGAGTTGGATGACGAACAAAAGTATGGAGTGGAGTGAAAGCGTTTGAAGAGGCCAGGATAACGCATGCAAAACTCAAAAGGGATTTAAGGAAGAATGTTACGATCGAGAAGGTGAATCACAATGATCTTTTTGTGTGCGCAGTTTGTGACAGCTCATGCCTTTCTTTTGCTGGGCTCAAATCTCATTTGCGAACCCATGGAAAACGAACCTCCACCAACTATTCGGCCTATAAGTCTGTGCACACCTTTGAATGCAGTGTATTCCAGAAGGTTTGCAAATCTAACGGGGGCCTCAAAAGACATTTTAAGATCCACAAAGATTACAACTTATCTGCAGCCCTTAGTGGTCCAAATCGAATGTACAATCTATGTAGGTGTTTTTTCAGAATATTGCCTGCTTTAAAAAGCCATATCAGATACCATGATGGTTCTAAGGTGTAGGTACAGGAGGTGGTCAAACTCTGCATAAGGAGTGGACAACCA
>NC_068982.1:94043035-94059830 GCF_001194135.2 Octopus bimaculoides | reverse complement strand
TATATATATATATATATATATTATATATCAGTCAGATAAACAATTATGAGGTTTATGCGTTTATGGATTATCAGGAAAATAAATGATACTTGTTGGATTTAAACATCGAATTTTGGGTTCAACTTTCAAGAAACCAGATAAATATATGAAAATATTAATTTCTATAAGACGTTCCCGTAATACAGGGCAAAATTGATTGCAATAATTCCAGCAGGTTTGCCATTCATTCTTTTTAACTAACTTGAAATTGATTGATTTTTATTTAATAATAGGAAAATATTTGATACTTTAAGAAAAGTGTGAAATACGACATTGCGACGCTTGTATCATTATGAAAGATAGAATCCGATATTATTAAGCGAACTTGCGGTCAAGAATAATGGAAATGAGCCTGTGGCATGAGCTAAACAAGCACTTATAGCTTACACTGCAGCACTCACTAGATAGAAAATATCGATTTCTTTGAAGAAAGCAAAGGTGAAATTTTGCAAAGGAAAATTTGGGAATTGATATCAGTGTATTATAGATATTTATTCTATTGGCCCCGGATTGATCAAAGCATTTTTAATCTTGATCACTACTTCAACTAAATATGCTGTAAAGTATTTAGAGATACTTTACCGTTTCTGTAACTCATGCACCTACTTATAGTTATTAGTAGAAATAATTTGTTTGAAAGATAACATTAATTTTAACCACCTAAAACAATAGAAAACATTATTTCATCTTAGCAATGTAGTATTTAATATATAGCTCTAAAAACGTATATAGGGGATAAAGTATGTTTAGGTACTTTACTGAATCAGTTTATGAACTAAGTTCAAATTAAACCAGGTCCAGTTTTATCCTTTATTCCAGTTTGAGTACTAGTTAAACCCGAAAGATTAATTAAGTCGACTATAACCGCTGCCCTATGAATTTATGACCTTGTGTTAATGTTAAAATTAATTTTCTAAAGGAGTAAAGCAAAAGGATGATAGAAATGATTAGGTATTGGACCTTATATAAATGAGGTACCAGTATACTTGATATTTCTTAATTATCATTAAGCTTTCATATTCATTATTAATAAGGACTTACTAGAAATTTTGTATTATTTGCAGCTCACGTTTTCAGACACCTTTTGAAGTTATTATGTGGAACCATTATAATTAACGCTGGTACTAATTTTATTGAATCCGAAAGTATGAAAGACGATAACAACATCGTGGGATTTGAACTCATAAACTCAAGATAAGGTACAGAATACCTCAAGATACACTTATTTATGAAAGAAGAGGCAAAACTAAAATTAGTAGCATATGTTAATACCTGTTAGTTTTATCTCAAATGTTGACTTAAGTGACTTCGCTTTTGTATCTGGTTTGCTGATCACAGTTATGTAGGACGTACCCACTTCGAAAATACCACATGCACTAATGAGAACTGTGTAGTATGTAAGTTTAACCCCAGTATTAACTGTAAAACTAGAAACTTAGTCTACAACATAAGGTGCATGGTAAGACTTTGTAAGGACAGAAACACATCATACATTGCGAAGACCTCTAGGAGTATAGTGGAGAGGACAGACACGCATTGGAAAGAGTATAATGACGAGAAACAATCGTACATACTCTATCAAATCAACATGACAAAGACCAACATGGTGGTACACTGGGCCGAATTGACATCCGCATTTTATCCAAACACCCTCAGGCCGATCACTTAGACAAATACAAGAGTACGTCCTCGTAAATGAAACATTACTCATACTAAACGGGAAATAGCTTATTTTTATCATAATAACATGTATTCTTTTAATAATATGAAAAATGAAAGGGATATTTCTTATTTGGCCATGGGTTTTTTTTAAATATCTATTTTGAAACATTTTAAAAATATTTTTCCTGATATTTTAGAAAAACTAATGCACTAGGATGTATTTAGATTAAAATACTTAATAGTATATACATATATATTTCATGACCATTATATTAGTTTATTTTCCATGTTTTATTTTTTATCCTTGATTTTGTTTTTAATTATTGACGCTCACGCTCGAAAACATAAATATATTTAAATTCAGTCTTTCCTTGGAGCTGTGAATCCTTATATATCGAAAATTTCACTGAGAAGAGTCTTACCCGCAAACAATGGATTTTTATAACTTTAATATGAGTAAGAATTGAAACAATTGTATGTAATTTGTATTTAATATGTATTGTATTATTATAATATAATGTTATGTTAATAAATTTTAATTTTTGAATTGACAATTGTATATCTCCATTTTCTATTCATATGTGTGTGTGTGTGTGTGTGTGTGTGTGTGTGTGTGTGTGTGTGTGTGTGTATTATGTGCTCGCACGTGTGTATACATGCTTATGTACGTATACGTACACACGGAAACTTACTATTTCTCACAGTTGTCTCTCTCTTTATCTCTCTACCTATCTAACTTATCAAGCTGCCTGTCTGTTTGTCAGTCTGCCTCTGCGCATGTACATTGATTAAACTGTCATCTGTATATCAAAAGACTAGATTGTCAGAACTGAAACCCCTTTGGTGGTAGTTCTCGCGCTGGGATGACAAACGACAAAACAATCGTGGCAACGACAGCTTCAAATAGTAAGGTGTCTTGAGAAATAATCGTGTTTTTGCTGACATGTTTGCTGTCCAAGGTTGATAATATTCAGTCATAGCATGATATAGTGTAAAATGTAATTTCAGAAGGACATAGCTGCAACTTCTAACATGCAAAGTGAGTAGTTTAAGGCCACTGCAAAATGGACTGCGGTGAGGACGGTTGTGATTGTCAGCAAGATGAGACGACAAAATGTGATCTGAGAGGGACTTAACTGTTAATAATAAGCATGTTGAGTGATTATTGTGGGTTAAGTGATGAATTGTTGCGCTGAAATAGCGAAATCTATTGCTTGTGGCAGAGGGCTAAGATCAATAAGCATGACCGATGAGGAATTTGTAAGAAGTTAATGAGGCAGAATTTTGAGGTAATTGAATGTATCGAAACAAAAGGCGAAATGGCATATGGAAAGCACGATGACAATCGTTATGCAGAAGCTATGAAATTGTGGTGAAAGCATTTACAGTAAAGAATGAAATGCTGCGAGTAAATTTACAAGAACCTATGGTCTAATTGCTAACCATTTAATCATATATGTAATGAAATCATTTATTTAAGGAGAGAAAGTAATGAAATTGAAAAGCAAAAGGAGACGAATATTGAAAATAGACCTGAAATGGAAAGTTTATTATTAGAAAGGCTTTAGTAACTGAAAATGTGCTGTGATTGTAAACATGAAAACAAAACTGAAATGGAAGATTGTGAATTGAAAAGAAAGCAAAATTAATAATGGAAAGAAATATTAATGAAAGAAATAAAATTGTAATTTTCTGAAACGGAAAATGGATTAATCATGTGAGGTTTGCACAAATGGATGCCTTGAACAACAATTAATGGGCGCAAGTCAAGAATACCAATGGACGGAAATGACATTTGACTTCTGCACATGTACAGCAATAATAAAAAGCAAGCTATGACTGACATGTAAAGTTTAGAACTCTATAACTATAATTACAACTTAGGACCAAATGATGATGCTGAAGCGGGCATTATCTTAGGGTGAATCGATAATTAATCATTTTCTTTTTTCATAAGAGTAGCATAACAGCATTTCGATTGCGAATCACAGTATCTGCAGTTCGCTTCTGTAACACCTATAATGCCTTTAGGAAATATAAAAATTACTAAATAACCTATATCACTGACCTGCTGAAAGTTTCAATTTACATTTGAAACATTTTCATTTCAGTTACACTTTTAAAGCGTTTATGAGAAACATGAACACTACATCAGTTTCCTCTTCATTTCATGAAATAATGCAATACTGCTACCAGTCATTGTGAATTTCATCGAGCTGGTTGAAAATTTCTTAGTGACAGGAAGAAATGCCCGTAGATGACTTTCTTAAAATTCTCGGACGTTGTGCTTCATCAATGCCATAATTATGTTTTTAAAATGTATGATCGTTACACAATCTCCTCCCCCTATTCATTTGCGATTTTGTACTTAAATATGTAAATAGTATTTCAAGTTTTAATAATACAAATGTTCAGATTTGTTGGTTTTTCAGTTTCCAGAAAAGAGTGGCATTGCCTATTGCTAAACGAATGTTTCAAATTTAGATTTCTAAAGCTCATGATAACTAAAGAAACAAAATATTTTTTATATGACTGTGAGACTAAAATAGTACGAACATCAGTCTCTGCACAGATCAAGGTTGATTTATTGAAAATTCACAGTTATCGACAGTTGAAATTGTTTAAAGTAAACTAAGAATACCAGTAAATAACATTAAAGCACCATCTTTGATGTTCAACGGGTTAGAATTTGTTTCTGTGTAGATAAATACATGATACTGCATCCTTATGTTAAACAACAATACCTTAACTCACTGCAACATGTCATCCGGTTAGAACTCTATATATAGAAGTGTACAGACGCGATGGATGAGTAGATAAGGTATTTGATGGACTGTTTATAGGCATTTTGTTGTATTTCTTAGATTTAATATCCCCTTCAGAACTTATTCAAAACACAGCGGTTAGGAGTCTGGGAATGCAATTTGCGATTTTACCAGATGTTACTTCCAACAGAGGAGAGATATCCCGTCAAAAATGTGTCATTCATCTCCATCACGAGAATCAACCGGATCTAAATACAGGTATTAAGAAGTTTCTCAGAGCTTAGTAGAGATATAGGATTCTACATTTATATTTAGGAATATAATTCAGTAATATATAAGTTGACAAGAATAGCCTCAGAAAGGATTCCTGAGATATGTAAATAACGATATATTAATATTATTACTCTCAGTTAATTGCTTTTTAACGAGACGCAATTGCATTTTTTATAAAAAAGAATGCAGTCACTTAAATTGTTAGACTTATTCCATCAGCAAGACCAAATAAGATGTTAAACTCAATAGATAGTTGAGATGATGGCTTATATCTGCTCACCGGGAAAATGTTGCATATCTGGTCAATATAGCTAGTTATCAAGAGCATTTTCACGTAGCTGTCAATATGTCAGCCAATAAGCAGCAGAGTGGCCTTAAAAATTGCGATTGTTTCTTTAGGTGTAAATTAGAGAAGAATGAGCTTCACCCAGATGAATTACCCTAGTATTCGCTAATGCACTTACAGTTCTGCAGATTATCGGACTCACCATCATGCAATGTACTTGAGTTATAAATCGCACTTGAGCCTTAAAGGGACAATTAATATTATTTTCGAAAACGTTGTTTCAGTCACTGACGCCTTACAAACTGAGCAGAGTGGCTTGTTCATGTGATAATTGCTGGATTATGTGTCGTTTCGTATCAATAAAATGGCTGAATCATATTGATGTGGTTTCATTTATAGTGTGTAATCACCGAAAATGAAAAGCCATATCCAAACCTTACATTTCGTTAATTAAAATTAAGATCCCTTTACGTTGCTGAAAAAATCATTTAAGAAATGTTCAAGTTAAAATGCAGATTACTCAAATTACCAGTTGATGTTGAAATTGAGAAAGCAAAAAATATGGCAGCCTCTTCTGTCAAATATTTACACCATAAAAAAGTGTGTAGTAATTAGACTTGCTACTTTTTAAAAAGGTGAATAATTAAAAACTTAGATATCATTTCGATTCAGATGTAATGGCTTTGGTTATGATGGCAAAATATATTCAAATGAACAAATATCAAGTTAACAACTACACGTTGTAAAATGTCGTAAAATGCATCCACCAACTTATGTGAAATCTTAGCAAACAATTAACCTCCTCACACAGCTCACGTTTTCCCAGCAGTTGTCAATCTGATATTCTTCCAGAATCTCACCGGTCTTGGGTAACCTACAAAGGACATGAGCACAGGCTCTTCGTTCAATCCAAATAAATAACGAATAAAAAGTAAAGAAGCAGATGCTCGATCTGGTAGAAATAGCAGTCAAATCTCCCTCAAATTATTCCATGCTGCCATAAAATGCAAGGAAATATTGAATTATGAGCTCTTACGTACACTTTATCTGAAGAAAGAAAAAAAACGAGACTGTGACGAGTTGCTGCTTAATTAAGGATAAGCTAGGACTAAACAACAACAATAATAACATCAACAATAAGTCTTATAAAAACGAGTTATATCTATTACAGTTTCGTTTCTCTCTTGATCAAATGCTACTGCTTCAGTTTAGATACCTTAAGGACTACGTACGGAAAGGTAGATTGACAAATTTAGTGTCGAACTATTATAAATTACTTTCGAGTACAAATTTCCTATCTCTTCTATGTCAATATAATAGATTCACGTAACATGCTGGAATGAAATGCCTTCAATACATTTCTGTTGGTCTTACTTGTAAACTTTAAAGATGCACTAAAAACTCTGTAATTTGACTGGTAGTCATATTATTTCAGGAAACCTACTGTATGCAGATAGTGCTGTAAAATTGCATGCTATAAGACCTCAGTATCCTGTTACGCCTTGCTGTTTTTCTTGTAGCTGTGATCAAAGTATTGCATCTGAAGTCAGGCATCTCAGCTATAAACGTATAAGTGTAGTGAAATGAACTGGCAATACAATTTCCAGAGTAGTCTTATTTCTTGTTTTTGTTCTTACAGATTGCCATTTCTCTCACTAAACTTATTAGGCCATGCACAATAACACCAGAGGAATTGATATTCGCATCAATTATATAATATTGTAGTTTAATTATCATTAATGTGTTACATGGCTTAGGCGCTGGGATCAGGCAACTTATTTCCATTCTTTTCGAAAGTGTATATGCTGTTCTCATAATTGATGAATAGAGAGTCAATATTAAATAGCCGCTTCAACATAATATTTGTTTGTTTCTCACATTACTCGAAGAACTAATCAACAATAATTTACTGTATTTCTGGTTGTATAAACCGAATAAATATATAAGTAGGAAAATGTAGATTAAATGCCTTGTACATCGATTTAATTATTTGATGCCTTGTACATCGATTTAATTATTTGATGCCTTGTACATCGATTTAATTATTTGATGCCTTGTACATCGATTTAATTATTTAAATCCTTGGCTAACTTTGCCTTTTATCCCTCTGAGTTGGTAAATTAAATACCACCGATGTACTAGGAAACAAGCCAATTTATCTTGTAATATCACTCTACCTCATTACATCACTATAAGTTGTGTCTTTTTTGGAATGGTTATAAACCATTGTTATTAATATTATGTAGAGAAATAATGTATATTGGACTCGGTAGAGCGCTCGAACAGTGAATATTTTGTTGAATTCGATTTGACCTTTCGTATCTTGTGGTTTAGCCGTCTCCTTTCTATATTTATACATTCGTTTATTTATTTATTTGTCACGGGCTCCTTTTGTGTTACATGACCTATTATTTGAGGCGCACTTTCTTTGTTAGTTATTGAGTGCTGAGTGTCCTAATGGTCCGTATGGAATATGTCTAAAGTGTAATCAAATCTTCACTAATTCTAAATTCTCATAACTTTTAAGCCGATTTTTCATTGCGCCTTTTTTTATATTCTTGTATTGGATATATCATATAAAGAAGCTACACGAGACTCACTGCTCTATATCAAAGGCTACCAACACGATGATTTTATTGAAACCACAAGGGTTAAACAAAGAGGGGACAATACACAGGACAATTGGGGTCGGGGACTTATCGAATGACACTACATATATGAATGAATACATTATAATTTCGGGTGAAAATGAGAAGAAAATGAATGGACGCGGAATGGGTTTGACCCCACCAACCACATTTCTGCGTTGAACAGTTTACTTCGTCTTTGTTTTTGTTTTTTTACTCCGCTTAATTAGGCACTTATATACCCAACATTCGGGCTACTTTCTTCCATCTTTTTTCCGTACTTTTTTGATGTCAGGCATTTCTTCTCCAGACATGCTTTCCCTCTAAGGTGATATAAAAAAAAGTTTAACCAAATCATGCCTGGAGACGAAGGTTCCTGATGCGATACCTCTTCCACATGTCTTCCATATCACCTCTTTCGCTATAGCTATTACGGTGAGAAATCAGAATTTCTCTTCTCCTTTTAAAGGAGACGGCGGAACTATCTTAATAATCGATTCGGCTGAAAGCTGTACTCACTGTGATAGTACCCGTTCGGTAGAAACCCACAGGTCCGAGAGACTCGGGCACTGTACGATTGCATTCAAAACAGTTTCGTTGCTCTGCTCGCAACGTGGGCACGTAGGCAAAACCGTGACGCCGTGCCTCGCGAGTTTATCCCGAACTGGCAAGGCACTTCGGAAGCACAGCCAATCCAGGGACCTCTGGAAGTTATCCATAGGTTCCGGGTCAAAATACTTTCGATGCAGGTTGGCAAACTGACTTTCATCGAAGGCCAGAGTCTCCCCCAGGCCGTCATCACACTTGCACTCTACCAGGCTTCTATACTACGCCGAGGTGGTATCCCCTCCGCCGGCATTGCTCGTTCGGGAGAGAAGCACGAGCGCCTGTCGACACTCTGCTTGCCAAGATCTCAGCCTTGGTCTACACCTGATCCAGCATTCCAGTTCACCAAAAGAGGTGAACCTGGGAAATATCTTGTCAACGAAATATCTTGTCCGACGACGCTGTTGGACTGCATCGACTTGCTGCAAGCGGACCGACTTATCTCGGCTAATTCTTGTTCCTGCCACCTCTTCGTAATCCTTTAGGGCCTCACCTACCCTTTGTAGGTCCTGGTCCTTGGATACGATGACAGTGACATCGTCCGCAGACGCTGTGACTGACTTTCCATACCCCAGATCTTGCTGGTCACTACTCGTCGATTCTAATCTTCGCAGTAGTGGCTCGAGAGCCAATAAATACAGCAGGGGTGAAAGTGCACAACCTTGACGAACCGAGCTTTCGATACTGAACGGCTCCAAAAAGAAACGGTTCACCCGAACTATCGACTTGATGTTGCTATGTAAAGTGTTGATCCAGCCGCTGAATGTCGGGCCAAAACCGGCCGCCTCGAGGACTGCTGCCAAATACCGATGGTTTACCCTATGAAAGGCTTTGAATTGGTCTAAATGGACCAACGCCCCACTCTTGCCAGGAATCCTATTTACTCTTTCTAAGGTATAGCGTATAAGACGGAGATTATCGCCAATCATTCACAGTTCTTTAATTTATAACAATGAGTCAGTCCACTTTTAGTCACTTGAGGGTGGTCGGAATCCTTCCACAACAGTTTTTTTCTTGGGGATATCCACAACAGTTTTTTTTTTCTTGAGGATATTCAAGGATATTCAAGAAGCTATTTCTGCGTAAAAGGCCAGAGCGCTTCCAGTTGGGTCGGTGGTGCCTGCACCAGGACAATGCACCAGTCTACAATTCCATCCTGGAAACCAACTACTCGACAGGGATGGCCATCAACATTGTCTAACATCCTCCCTACAGTCCAGACCTTGCTACCTGTGATTTTGATTGTTCCCCAACCTCAGGGGCAGTCGTTTTGAAAAGAAAGCTGTAACAAAGATTCTGAACACTTTCGCTTTGGAGGACTTCCATGAAGCCTTCATAAAGCGATTACTGAGTGTGCATTGAAGTTAAAGGATCTACTTTGAATGATATTAATGATTTGTACTTTTTGAAATTAATAAATGTCTCCCCGAAACAGTTTCAAGACTTATGGAGTGAACTTTTTATTTATACGAGTGTTTGCTGTTATATGATAGAGATGATGAAACAACTCTGACGATCTATTTTATCTCTTCCTGGTGGTAAGAAAGATGTGGTTAATAACTTGGCTTGACCATCAGAAAATTGAATGCCTCTAGACAAAATGTAAATGAAGGGAAATATGCAGAGGTGCACTTCTGTGGTTGAAACATTGAGCAACGCATTCAGTGTAGAGTCGGACATGTAAGACACAGAAAAGAATTAAGAGTAACAAGATGGACGAATAGCCTTCAGTACATAGTTACCTTAAAGGAGTACGAACCTTCGTAGTGAAGACAAACTAAAGAAGATACAGCATATCGGTGAGTTTGAGTTGGTTATTATATATTTTGGATTAGTTAAATTACTTTCTTTTGGATGTTATATAGGATATTCAACGTGTAGTTACGGCGCCGTCTCAGAGGTGAGTGATATTCTAAGGAAGGTTTTACTAAATTTTGTAAAGAGTTATCAACTGATCCTGGTTTCTTATTTGAGCTATAGTGTTCAAATCGCAATATAGGTAGGGGTGGTCACCACAAGAAATAACCAGTGATTGCAAGGCCTTACATTTGCATTGCCGTTGAAGGTTATTAGTTGTGTGTTGCTTGTGAATAGAGAAGGGAAGTACAAGATGGCTTCCTTCAAATGTGTTGTGATATATTACTGCTGATAACAGAGTTGTTAGTGTATTTATGGTTGTGATTCTGGGTTTATTCGTGTAGTTCTGTTTATGTTTGTGTTTGCCTCTGTATTTGTTTTATATTTAATTGTGAGTATGTGCTTGCATCTACTTTTGTTTCAGTGTATTTACATATAGGTATGAGAGTGCGCGTTTCGTTCTGAATTCGTTTCTGCGTGCTTACGTTTGTGTGTGCAACTGTGTGTTTATAAGTGTATGAGCCCATATATGCGCAGCTGTGTATTGTTGATTTATGTGTAGAAAGATCCCTTTCCTTCCCTTTTGTGTATTTTGTTGTTATTCGTTCATATTCAATCATCTGATTGCGCTACTACTATTAAATGTTATTTATAATGGCAGCTGATCATCTTACAAGAGATAAGATGAAAAAGAAGCAAAGAGATAAAAAGCAAGAGAAGATGATAATGAAAAATAAAAGGCAACGGTAAGGAAAAAGAAAGAGAGATAAGAGACAAGGATGTATTGTTTTCATTGAAAGATGTTTTTAAGGGTTTTTGCTCATGGATAGAGTATAAGTTTGATGTAAGAAATTTGGGTTGCATATGAATTATGCATGTAAGTTTTAGAGAAAATTAACATGAAGTGAAATATATCTGCATAGAAGTATATTGTTCGAAGTGGACGCAATCAGATCCACACATGAGTGGTGGAGATATTATCGAACGTTAGCGTGCGCCATTGTTTATAAGGTCTGTATTTATGTGCATCATATACTGGTATATGCTGCAATGGTGAAGTCCAACAAGAAGCTTTCGAGCCAAGCATTAAGATATTTAGAACATACACAGACAATTGAGACAGGAGATTCCTAAGCTACATACAGGCAAAGGCATTGCTAATGCCAAGTTCAACAAGATTGCTTTTACTGAATTTCTGAGGAGAAGGGGTACGACTAATGAAGTGCAAGAATAAATCCCCGATAAAGCTGGCTCTGCTGAAGCTGCACTGGCTACCACTGAAAATGAAAAAAATTTGAAGTGATGATGGAAAGAAGGCGTGTTCTGGATTGGTAGTGTTCTGAGTTAGAGGACCTTCTATTTTTGTATAGGGGACATACTTAATACAAAGATAGGCTTACACTTCTGAACATACAGTAGAGAGAAAGAGACTGTGTAGCGAGATAGAAATTAGTAACAACGAAGAGCAAGGGAGATTAAAGCTAGTCATGAGATTATGAGTTAGCTATAGAGAGCAATGTTTGAAGATGACGGTGAGGCATCGTCAGAAATAGTTACCGTGTTGAAGAGATTGGAGGAAATTTTGCTTTTGATGATTCAACGTACAGATAATAAAGATGAGTGTGGAGAAAGAGAGATTGCTGTGAGCTGCACATGTAGAGATTTTTTCAATACCTTTGGGTTTCTTTGTTACTTTCAAAATCCAAACTTGGTGGTGTTTACTTGAAAGGTCAAGTATGTCAGCTGCAGTGGAATCCCAACAGCTCTCTATGTTATCAGATTCGAAGGATGTTTTGTTTAAGTTTAACTTTTCAGAGACGTTTCAGAAAAGGCTTTTTGAAATGCATATGATCTGAAATCCTCAACTCTTGACTTAGTGGGTGTCTCCTGCTTCTGAATTTCAAATTTACTAACAATGAGACTATGATCAGTTCAGCACTGAGTACCATACATAGGTCATATTAATCATCACTGAAAACACACCTTCTCACAATTATGTAGCCCGGAGGTACCAGTTTTTGGGGCGAGGATGCAACGAATTTAGTTTGGTTTTCATTGAAAGCGAACGTTTGTGTTGGTTATAAACTGGTTGTGTTCACTACACATTTTAAAAACAGAAGTGCCTTTACTGTTACAAAATCCAACCCATGACGTGCAATGACATAAGACCGTGCATTACAACGTTTCGTATACGAATACGTCTATGTGTTCAATGCGATCTAAGATAGAAAAAATAGTTAATAGATATCTATGCATATTTCAAGAGTTATTGCTCTTTCATCTGCACTACATCTACTATCCATGAGCGCATCGTTTAAATACCCACTAAGTTTAGCTGTGTAACACAAAAGGGAAAGCCATTTTACACATTAAACACATTCCTGGCAGTTGGTATTTTAGTATTAATTATTAGCAAGGACACAGTATTTCGTTTTGCAACCATAATATACTACCAAGTATACTAAAGGTTTACAATTAAATAGTGTGTCTTGCTTTTTGTGTTAGCAGTGAGATATTCTTATTTTTAAGTAATAAACTATAGATTTTCTGATGACTCCATGTACGTGATAGTAAAGAAGAACATCGAGAGAGAGAGAGAGAGAGAGAGAGAGAGAGAGAGAGTGAGTGAGAGAGTGAGAGAGAGAGAGAGAGAGAGAGAGAGAGAGAGAGAGAGAGTGCTGCGAGCGGAATATGTAAATATTTTTTCAATAGCCGTGTTTCTTTGTTATTTTCATACAGCGACGGTCATCTACTGCTGAAGACCTGTGCTGAAGACCTGTGCTGAAGACCTGTTGTTCACCAACACAAGGTTTCACCTGCCCAAACGCAAAAGGAAGTCCTGGATGCATCCACGCAGCAAACATTGGCATCTTACTGACAACGTCAAAGTCAGGAAAAGAGATATTAGAGAAACAAAGGCCATGTGTGGTGCAGAATGCAAGACAGATCATAGACGCCTCCTCGCAAAACTCGACGTGCACATCCGATAAACAAGCGTCTAAACATCAGCAAATTGGAATAGTACAATGTGATACAGAAACCCAGCGAGGACTTGGATAGCAAGTCGAGCCAAGTCGATGTTGATACAAAGGGAATAGAGGAGGAGTGGGTGGTGTTCAGAGACATAGTGTGCAACACTGCACTCACGCATCTGGGCCAGAACACGCACAGACACCATGACCGGTTCGACGATAACGATGAAGAAATTCAGAAGCTGGTCAATGAGAAGCATGTATCCTATAAAGTCTCTCAGCAAGACAGCACATCGACTTCCAAGAAAGCAATCTACAACGCTACCAAAAGTAAGCTGCAAGTAAAGCTCAGAGAGATGCAAGATTCCTGGCTCAGCAACAAGGTGGATCAAATACAGAAGTACGCTGACAGCAACAACTCTAAACGTTTCTATGATACTCTGAAAGTGATCTACGGACCACAGCCCTCTGGAACATCACCACTGCTCAGTGCTGATGAGACATTTCTCCTTACTGACAAAAACGCAAACTTGGAAAGGTCGGCAGAGCACTTCGTCCTGAACATGCCTTCCTCTATCAAGGCTGAGGACATTGATCACATGCTCCAAGTTAACGTCAACACTCCCACAGAAGCAGAGGTCTAAAAAACAATTAAGCGTCTCTCAAATGGCAAGGCACCAGGCCCTGACTCCATCCCAACTGAAATATACAAGGCGAGGGAGATTGGTTGTGGCGCAGAAACTCGCCAATCTTTTTCAGATCATGTAGCAACAAGAAGTTGTTCCTCGAGGGGCTCAAAGTCGCTTCTATTGTCCATCTGCACCAGGGAAAGGGAAACAAACATCCTCTGACAACCATCGAGTAATTTCTCTCCCTGTCATCGCTGGTAAAATTCTCGCAAGTGTCCTAACCACTTCACTCAGTACATGGAAGGCAGTCATCTACCAGAAAGTCAGAGTGACTTTAGAGAAGACCGTGGACAGCCGGCATGTTCCCTGCTGCATGCCAACTTCAGGAGTGCCAGACACACAACAGGGATCTATATCCTACGTTTATAGGCTTAACCAAGACCTTTTGATAGCGTCAGTAGTGATGGGCTGCCCGGACAAATTCATCGGCATGATACGACAGTTTCATGATGGCATTCGCGTTCGAAAACTGAACAATGGAGATTTTCCCGATGCATTTCCAATTATTAACGGATTGAAACAGGATTGTGTACTTGTTCTTATGCTGTTTAGCATGTTGTTCTCAGCCATGCAGTCGGATGCCTTCTACAACGACAACGAAACCAGCATCAAGATCAGATTTATGACTGATGGCAGACTCTTCAGCCTACGAAGGCTACAAAGACCAAAATGGAATAGAACTCAGCGTACGAGTTCCTGCTCACAAACGATGGCACACTCACCACAGAGGTGCAACAGCATGAACTATTTTCTACTGCCTGCAACAGCTTTAGCTTCGCAATCAAGACTCAGAAGACAGAGGTCATGCACCAACTTGCACCGCAGAAGTTGTATGTGGAACCAACTATCACTATTGAACAGGAAACCCTGAAAGTCATTTATAAGTTCACATACATCGGCAGCACACTCTCTAGATTGCTGAGCATTGACGAAGAAGTCGACATATGCATCTCCAAGGGAAACTCAGCATTCGAGCAGCTACGGGAATCACTGTGAGAGAAAGAGAGGCATTAGGCTGACCAACAAGTTGAAGTGTACCAAGTCTACACTATTATATGCCTCCGAATCTTGGACGGTTTACGAACGCTACGCAAAAAGGTAAACCGTTCCCACATACACTGCCTGAGAAAGCTGTTAAAAATCACCAGGCAAGACAAGATCCCAGATATGTAGATCCTCTTTGGAGCTGATCTGCCAAACCTTTACACACTGCTGAGAAGAGCGCTGGTCAGATGGGCAGGCCACCGTGTTCGAATGCCTGACACACGACTCTCCAAGAGACTGTTTTACAGCGAACTGCAGAAGGTAAGCACACACAAGATGGATAGAAAAAGCGCTTCAAGGACACACTCAAAGCCTCACTGAAGAGCTTTGAGATCAACCCCGATACTTGAAAGACAAGAGCACATGACCGAAGATTCGTCAACAGAGGTGCCACCTCCTACGAACAGAACAGGATTTCAGGTGCACAAAGAAAAAACACGAAGTATGCAAGTCCAAATTCAAGTCGCTGTATTCAGTCCAAACAGATCACCAGTACCTGATCCCAACAGATCACCATTGTCTGATCCAAACAGATCACTAGTGTCTGACCTGCTGCAGAGCCTTCCAAGTACGCATTGGACTCACTGGCCACAGCGGGAAGCACCGTGCCCCATTTTTTGTTCTCCTAGGTGATGTACTTGGTTATCGTCAACAACGTCGGATGAACTAATAATATTTATGTACGCATGTATTTATGTATACATAAATGTGTGTGCGTGTGTGTGTGTGTGTGTGTGTGTGTGTGTGTGTGTATGCGTGGGTGCACGTGGGTATTTGATTTATGTGCTACAGATCATCTATACTTCAGTACAATCTCTTACATGTCTGTTCATCACCGACTAAGCCGCTGCACCCGTTAGGCTATCTTGGTTTGCTAGAAAATTAAGAGGATAAAAACAATAGGAAGAAACCATGACTCATAGATTACTCTTCATTTAGAGATCTAATATAAACACTTTCAACAGCGGGGACTCTACTAAAGCTATCCAAGAACAAGACGATGGTTTGAAATTCAGTGATAAATGAAGTCTATCAATCTGAGAATAGAATACCTGATGATCTTCTGCACAGTTTCTGACGATTTTATTTCATTCACATGACATAGGTCAACTCAAAGTTAATATAGATAGCACTTCACCACAATAATGCACCTCTTTTATTTCTTTTCTCTACTCTTTTCAATGTCTTCGACAAGGAAGGAACGGTAGAGTCCATGACCCTTTTAAAATTTCTTCAGACCTTCCAAGACTAATGAAACAAGGATAGGGGCAATGAGCCTGGTAACAGTACGCAAAGAGATAGAAATACATTAGATATTCGGCAAATACCCTGTAAAACCACTTCTAGGAAAATGAAGATTTGGTAGAACATTTGTCTCGAAAATGGTTAGACAGGGCTCCTTAGCTGTGGTGAATGCGTCTTTACTGCATTATCCTGCTACCATGTGGATAAGTACAGGAAGATAGAGGATAGGAAGAGAAGAAGAAAAAGAGGTGTGATGACGAGCTTCATGGCGGTTTCTGTATCTGGCAGATATATACCAGTCGCCTCGATTCATCCTTGCTAATTGATTTATCTACTTCACACGAATCTTTGATTTCAGGGGTATTCGTCTTTGTTCTGACGGTTGGAGTATAATACGCGTCTGATTCAATTAAGTATCTAAGCTTCCGTAGTTTCTTCTTTAGTGAAGCTACACGTTTGGTTTAGAACAGACGGTGTCCGCCGTGCTTCTTTTGTCGCATTTGCGGCTGCATTTCCCATTATTGCTGATCAAACGATTCATAAGACTCATCAAACGATTCATAATTGAAGCAAATGGCATCATAGAATTCAACTGAATATTATAAACAAGCCAGTTGTGTATTCATGTTTGCATGTATTCATTTGCTTGTGTCTCTATGTGTTTAACTTTGTGCATATGTGTGTGTGTGTGTGTGTGTGTGTGTGTGTGTGTGTGTGTGTGTGTGTGTGT
>NC_068982.1:94041640-94042972 GCF_001194135.2 Octopus bimaculoides | reverse complement strand
GTGTGTGTGTGTGTGTGTGTGTGTGTGTGTGTGTGTGTGTGTGTGACGATGGTAGTGTCGGCGGTGACGACGGTGGTGGTGGTGGTGGTGTTATTCGTTCGTACGTTCATTCATTTGTCATCAGTCACTTGATTGAGCAGCTGCTATTAAGTGTCTTATTTATAATGACATTGGAAGGCGACATCTGATCATCTTACTGAAAGCAAAAACAAGGAAGGGGCGAGAGAGAGGGTGGGAGTAGAGAAACAGATATAATGTTTAATGGACAGAGAAAGAGAAAGAGAGATGCGGTAATGGAAGGGAAGCAGTGAGAGAGCGAGTAACAACATGATATAAAAACAAAATGATAGTTTTATGTGCTTTAGCATATCGAAGTCATCACGACTAAGCCCATACTGGAATACTATATATATTATTCAAATTCTCCTTTGCTGATGTCACTTATATGAGTACGCCAATGATATAGGCTTGCCTTTAATGGTCTACTCAATCATAAGTAAAGCTGTACTTATTTCAATTAGGTTTATTTCAATTTGTTTGTCGAATCGCTACGTCAAAGGGCAAAATAGAGACACATAAACACTACAACGGCTTAAATAAACACATGCACTGTATCTATGTCTACATTTTTCATTTTTTCATACTTATCTATCTATCTATCTATCCTGTCTCCTCTCATCAACCACGAACTTCTCCACTAGACTTTCTACCTTTCTACACTCTTTTGAACCTTCTACACTCCGGCTGCACCTCTCCCAGAATACAGAATGATACCCTTTACCCTTTAGTGAATATATTGAGAAATGCGCAAAACAAATGCTACCACAATTTATAATCTTTCCATTCTATCAATGTGCCATTGGAACACCAACACAAATTAGATTAAATAAGAAAACCTTCTTCATTGAAAAATATAAGCCAAAACTTAACCATTTCTAACATTTTTAAATAAGGAAACTCACCTTATTGAAAAAAATATAAAGCAAAACCTAACCACTTGTAACATTCTATTCCTTCTAAACCAAATCATGTTAAATTAATCAAACCTTTTCATCCCCAACATTTTTGATTATCTCCCTTATACCGGAAAAATCCCTGATTACCTTCCCCTATCTAGAACTCCATATTTTACACCATAGCGAAAACATGTTACGATACAGGGAGAGAAATTTGAAAAGACAATACGAAACCGGTTATTTCTCCAAAAACAATGTTTCTATACTCAAAATTCTTATAACATTTTTCTAACATAACGATTTAAATATATACTTTAACCATATAACACAACCCTTCTGTAGTTTTTTCACTCTTTTTTATCTTTTATACATCTAA
>NC_068982.1:94035589-94041424 GCF_001194135.2 Octopus bimaculoides | reverse complement strand
AAATGAAAAATAAAAACTTTTACCAATCTATATTCTGTACCATGGTTTCAAGTCAATTTTAGTAAGATAAAGATTATATCTTACAAGGTCAGACTATCGTCAGCAGAATTGACCAGACAACATATGAAGCACGAATCAGTACGCAGCATGGTTCGTGTTTTTATGTCTAATTTTTTGTGGTATGTAGTATTTTTGCTGCTATTTCTAGCGAGTAGATGTCCTATTATAGGCGTCTCTGCATTTCTAATGAAGTATATATATATATATATATATTCAGATATGATTACATGTGCTCGACACCGCGACAATTGTATCGCATAGGTTTCAGTACTAATTATTAATTGCGTTGAAGTTTCACCGTCGTATATACACACAGGTTGTCTGTTTCCGATGGTGGACTATGGTGGAATAGCTACCTCCTCCGTGTACGAATATTTCCTTGATTCATTTTGCTTGTATGCATGGACCCTTGTGAGAATGATTGTTATTACTGTTGTTTGTTAATATTGTCATTACTATCGCTGTTGATATTGTGTAGTTGTCGTTGTTGATGCAGCTGCTGATGATGATGATACTGTTATCGGTGTCGTTGTAACTGCTTCTGTTATCGCCTTGGTCTTTGTCGCTATATTACTATTGCAGTCATCTTCGTCTTCACTATCGTCGTCGGCGGCGTTGCTGCTGTCTTGTCCTTCTTAATGTTCGTCCATTTTTTTTCTCTCTCTCCTTTTTAAATGTCGTCGTCATCGTGGTTGTTGTCACCATTATTAATGATGCTATTGATGTTGTTGTTGTTGTTGTTTTTTATTGCCTTATCGTTTGCTAATCGACTAATATGTCTTCTTTTGATTTATTGCAATGGTATACAACCTAGGTTACAAGGGATTTATCTTCTACTTTTGCCGCAGATCGCATCTCAGTAACAAGTAAGCAGGAATCGGGTTTCACATTTCTCTTAATTTTACATCCAACTCCACTTTGCAATAAATATAGATTTTTTTCTTTCTTTGTATCTTTCTTTTATTCGTTTATTGTTTCATTGACTAATTTATTTATTCAGCCATTCATTCAAGTTGTTATTTGTTAGTCTTTTATTCTTGCGAGGGAAACTTATTCAAATTCACAAATATGATGGCGTTTTTGAGTAATCTATTATCTAAACAATTTTAGTACGAGTATATTTACTGATTTTTCCCTCCCTATTCTAGTCAGTGCAGTGAAGTCTATGCGCCGCTGAGGATAGCCGTAAGACCAAAACATGCCCTAAGTTGTTAGCCGTTGTTACTGAAATAAAATATATTTACAAATATTGTTACAAATATTGTTTTGTTTTACCGCATTATTATCTCTGGTTAGATTTTTACTGCCACTTGCATCAAATTTGAATATGTTAACCCTAACTTTATACAATTCAACGATTCGATGATTTACCTCACTCCGGATATAATATGATCAATCTGGTAGAAAAAAGTAAAAGATTTTTCTTAGGCCATACCAAGTGGCTACTTACTACGTCAAAATTTCACTCATTCATGTAACGTGATGGGGCACCTCGACGTAGTTGCATGGTCGACTAGAAATAGCTGCCAAACCTCTCTCAAATCATATTCTACCATCTTAAATAAGAAAACATTGGATTTAAGAACTACTTAGCTATATAAAATTATGTCCTTATATCATCTTTCGGCTGCTGGTAACATCTCTTTTAAATCGATTGAAGAATATTATCTGGATCTTAATTTATCATGCACAATAATGAATTTGAAGAAGGTAGACTGTGAATCTTGGAAAGCGTGCTGTCTTTATTTTTTTTTAGTAGAAACTCGAACATCTGCCATCTGCCGAAAGTGCAAATGGATAGGTAGGTCACAGTATTAATATCTTCCACTCTAGTGAACAAACCACGTCTACCTCCACAGCAAGACCTAAACCTTAGACAAAGTGTTTTTGTCTGTGGCAACTCGAAGATCTACATCCATATCTGATGTCCACTTAAAAGGGCTGGTTGTTGGATATGTAAAACAAAATAGGATACTGATCTACTTATTGAAAATTTATTACTACAACTTTACTATCTCACAATGTAAGACACTATTGTCAATTATGCAGTTTTAATCATTTTTTTTTTTCTTCTGGTAACTGTATGTTCTGTTACGAGCCTATTTCATCTTCGATGATGGAGAAAATTATTGACAAAGGAATCAAAATTATCATAGATATAGATTCATCAGAAAATTTAATGTAAAAAATCAGCTAAATGAAATAGCAGTGAAAACATATCTAAAAATTGATGTTGTTTCCGTGGTAAATTCCATAACACCACTAATTAACGGAGCGCATATTGTTAAAATACTTAAATGAGAATAAAAACATGACTTTCTAATCTTCCACAACTTTGTTCCGATATGATTACGCTATAATAATTTTTTAATTAAGTAAACAATTAGAGTCATTTATCAATCATGAGTATTTTTTTTTTATTTATGGTTCACTTAATTACAGTTGATGGAGGCGGGTGGCTTAGTGGTTAGGATGTCAACATCAAGATCGTTAGATTGTAGTTTCGATTCCTGGACCGGGTGACGCGTTGTGTTCTTGAGCAAAGCTTTTCATTTCACGTTGCTCCAGTCCACTCAGCTGGCAAAAATGAGTAACTCTGCGATGGACTGGGGTCCCGTCCAGCTGGGGAACACATACACCATAGAAACCGGGAAACCGGGCCCATGAGCCTAGCTAGGCTTTAAAAGGGCTCAATTTTTTTTTATTACAGTTGAGGGAGAAACCTAATAAAAACTTTTCACAAACTTACTGGAAACTGCAAACCTATTGCAACTAAACTTTGCCAATATAGTGTAGGAAATAAAGCTATGGATACAGAAATTCCAAACCTTTTAATAAGAAAAGATATCAAAGAATCAAGTAATTCACAATGGCAGGCATAGATTTTGTGTGTTACGGGCAATTCTGGTTTTAAAAAATACTTATATTCGATTTCTCTCAAGCTGTCAACCATTTTACAGAGCTTGATGCTTATCCAATTCCCTGTATAGATGATCTGGTCAATGTTATAGCCAAACAAATGATATAGTAAAATTGATCTAAGTAGCACTTATTATTATGGAAAGACCATGCACAGATTTCTAAGCAGCTGCAGGGATGTATCAATTTACTCGAGTGGCTATGAACGCTACAATTGCTGCACCTCTGCTTCAGCGTGTCGTCAATGAATTTATCAAAGAAAATCATCTTAAAGGTACCGTTGTTTGTTGCAAAATCAGTGCACGATACTAACCTTTCGAAATTCTTTCATGCTTGCTGGAAGTAATAGTATGATACAGAGAAAAATATGTCTGCTAACTTCATACGCTGTCATATTTGTTATGGTGAGTTTTGTTCTAGTTCTGAACACTACGTTCTCTTTAGGATTCTTCGTTTGGGTTCTCCGATTACTACGTAGAAGGAATCACTTTCTGTTCTTCTTGAATTAAGCCGTTAGTTGGCGCAATTTTTATTCAGTTTGACTACATTGTAAATAAAGTGCAAAGCTAAATAGATTCTAGATAAAATACTAATCAAGATACATTGTAAATTACCAATCTTAACACAATGAAATACATTGTACACAAAGGACCAATCTGAATAGATTCTTAAATGTACCAGTCTAAAAGCTGGAATGAGTATACACGACAAACTCGCTCATCTCAAAATTGCTGACCTTGTGTATAAATCAGAAACCATTATTATTGGTAGCAGAAATACGATATGTTAGCGGAAATGTCAGAAGACTAACACACATTCAATAGTATGTGCGAGAGGTCAGATGTGTGGGGAAGAAATGAATAAAATATGTGTGTGTATGCATGTATGTATATATGTGTACATATATTATAAATAATATCTACATGAGATTGCAGAAAATATTAATATATATATAGTTAATCGAATATATTCAATGAGAATACAGTATACTGAATTTCGAATAAGTGCTCTTGGTAGGGAAATGTCTAAAACCTTAAAGGTATTTAGACATTTAATAAGAGCGATTATATATTATAAAGTAAGAGCAGAAAACTTTACATCAAAACATCATCACAGAAGATATACGTCCAAAATAATATTGTATTAATAGATAAATATATAAATATATAAAGTACGATTATTAAAAAAACTTTGAAATATCTTACGAGCGTTTTATCAATGTATTAACATTCGAAATGAAATCTAAAATTGATAATTTTCATCTACGTTATTAGTATTATTATTACCATTATCGTTATTATTACTATCGTTGTTGTTAATTATGCTATCTCTAACGGTGTTGGAAGTTGTGACAGCATTTTGGATAGTGTTAGTAGGATAGGTTAGGTTATCGTTGTGGTCTAACGTATGGGGTTCAATGCTGGAGCTGTGTGTATGCTGGGTGCTCGTGTATTCAGAATTGTTATAGTGGGAGTTTTGATAGTAGAGAAAAGGCTTTTGTTTATTCCAGACTGCTATGATAGACTCGAAGTTGGGTGGGGTGGAATAGGATAGCTTCAGGGTAGATCTATTAAATATAGAGTGATATTTAGGTTGACGAGGGAAGTTGGAGCCCAGTATATTAAAGAAGGATTTAGCTAAGCTCTTAACGTTTAGTGCGAAGAGGGGTATATACTATATAATAGAACGTCCGCCACATTTTTGGGGGTGCTTAGAGGTAGTGCTATCTATATTTTTGGAAAATGGAAGGGAGTAGCTTGGCCCGTTGTTGTCAGCTGCTTTAGCTGTTTTAGTTTTGACCTAGAGTTATAAGTGTGCGTGTGGGGTTTGGGTTGTCTTAATGCGGGTTCTCCCGAGGTTCTAGCATAGTGTATGTGTGGTCTGTTGTGATTCTGATGGTTGGTGTATCGTTGCGTTGTGATTTGAGATATATGTTGCTTGAGCCTAGTACTAGTGATGTATTTTATTTGTTGGGAGAAGCCGATGGCAGCGACCGGTTGGTTGTAATACGGTGCGTGGTTATTGAATATTTCCTCAGTGGAAGAAAAGTCAGATATATATGGATCGTGATACCCTTGATTATGTTATCAAAGGTGGATCTGTGGTGATTGGAATGAATGTTTAAGTGTTTAAGGTATTGTTTAGGTTTGTGATAAGGGGAGTTTTGGGAGGTTTCTAAGTTTAAAGTTACGTCTAAAAAGTTAGTTTTGTGAGAATTTTCAAAAGTAATACACAGGTTTAGGCTAGGGAAAATTTTGTGTAGATCTTTTCTAGCTCGTTCTAAAGAGGATTTATTGATGCTCTTAGTGACTAGCAAGGCGTCATCTCTTTAGAGGCCTCCTTTGAGTTTAGGGAAATGTACTTGGAGATGGAGGAGTATGTATAGTCCAAGGAGGTCGGTGACATGGGCGGAGTCGGATAATCCCATGGTAATGTCAAATAAATTGCTATGGCTATTGGTGTTGTTATGGTGATTGGGCCGGCACCAGAGTTTGTCCTCAAAAGAAATAATGGTTTTACGGGCAGTAAAGATTCTGTTAATTTTTAGTGGGGTAAGGTTAGTTAGTTTCCTAGCTAGAAGGAGAGCTTGATTAAGAAGTTTGGGGAAAATATAAGAGTAGTAATTATTTATATCGAATTGTAGGAAAGAATAAGAGCTCTTCTTGTTTAAGAGATGGAGCCATGTTATAACTTCACCTGTACTGGACCATAAGTTGACGTTTACTCTCTCCTTGATGATTGGTATTATTTTGTCGAAAATATCTTTGCTTATGTCTTTTTCTTTGTAAATGTCCTGAAAAATCCTCACAGCCTTGGCTTTATTATCACATTTTGTCTAATATATATATATATATA
>NC_068982.1:94034667-94035470 GCF_001194135.2 Octopus bimaculoides | reverse complement strand
TATGCATACTAATACAAGACGCACATTAGACTACTCACCGGTATCACTATCGAACAAAGAGTTTAACTACGGTCTGTCCACAGCACTTACTTAGCGTTATCTGCAACTCCTACAGTCTTCTTGATATATGTATATGTGTGTGTGTGTGTGTGTGTGTGCGTGCGTGTGTGTGTTTATGCATATATTATAGATATGATATATATATATATATATAGAGAGAGAGAGAGGCAGAGACAGTGCGAGACCTGGACATTTACATGAGTAATAATGCATCCTTTCATGTTCATGTTGCTAAATTGTCAATGAAATGCAGGCGACTGACCGGATAGATTCTGAGGACTTTTAGAACAAGAGATCAGGAAACCATGGTGGTGCTCTGGAAGACACTTGTTCTAAGCCACTTTGACTATTGCTCTCAGCTATTGTCACCAACCAGTGTCAAATTAATCTCAGAACTTGAGGCAATCCAACGAAGCTACACGAAGAACATAGCCTCTATGCAGCATACAAGCTATTGGGAAAGACTGAAGAGATTAAGACTCTATTCCTTAGAGCGTAGACGAGAAAGATATGCCATAATATACATCTGGAAGATCCTCGAAGGTATTGTCCCAAACTTTGGCATCGAAAGTTACACAAATAAAAGAACTGGACGCCATTGCATAGTGCCAAGGACTCCAAATTTGCCATCAAGATGTAGGACAAGATACTGCAATAGCCTGGGCTTCAAAGGTCCACAGCTCTTCAATATCCTCCCGAAGGACCTGAGAGACCTGCATGCGGTGGATGTAGGTGTCTTCAAG
>NC_068982.1:94025802-94033610 GCF_001194135.2 Octopus bimaculoides | reverse complement strand
TTAGAGCACGCATCCTAGCCCTGACAACGCACCCTTCGTGTTTGGCGTTGAAGTGTTGGTCTAGGGCCAACCTCGCCGCCAAAACGTCGGATGCGATGCCACTTCTAATTGCCTCTTCTAGCTTCTTAACTAGCTCACCCTCTACTCTGTTTCTGTCTATGGCTAGTGCTTTGCTATACCTAACCGCTTCTGCTTTTATTGCTCTCTTGAGGGCAAACCACCATTTGGCTCCCGTCAAAGCCCTCTTTACTAACGTGCTAATCCGGTCTCTGAAAACCTGTATGCGTGTATGTGTATATATATGCATATGTGTTGCAAATATGCACAAACAATGCTGCAAATCGACTCAAGCAACATCCCAAAAGTAGCGAAAGGTGCTGCCTAAAAACAACACTGATAAAAAAAAGGCTGCAACAATCCTATGTGAGGGAGAGAACAGATAAAGAAGCCTGGGTTATAAAAAACATTAAGTCAAACCCAAAGGCCTTCTTTCATTACTCGAAAGAAACAGCCTCAGTACGCTGTAAATGGGGACCCCTCTTCCAAAAAGATGTCTCCCTGACAGATAGTCCAACCATGACCAGTTCAAAAGTGCCTTTACCACCCTGTTGGAACACAGACAAGTGAACGAACCAGTTAACTTCTTTGCCGTCTCACCTATAACCAACCAGACAGTTACGATAGAATACATCAACATTAGTGAAGAAGATATACTACAAGCCATAGATGAAGTGAACGCAAACTTAACTGCTGGTCCTGATGGTTTCCCAGCAATCCTCCTCAAATCGTGTAAGCGTGCCCTGGCAAAACCCCACCAGATTCTCTTCCAGAGCTTTCTTGCAAATGGCAGACTGCCAAGCAAGCTGAAGGAGGGAGTAATATGCCCAATCCATAAAGGGGGAAGCAGAGCAGATGCCAAAAACCATAGGCCTATCTGATTTCACACATCAGCAAAGTCATGGAGCGGGTAGTCAGAGGGAAACTAATCGCATTCCTTGAAGAAAATAACTTTCTGAGTGATACCCAGCATGATTTTCGACCAGATAGGAGCTGCCTGACTCAGCTCTTACAACATTATGACTGGGTGTTGAGGCAGTTACTCAACAACTCAAATGTGGACGTAATATACCTTGATTTTGAAAAAGCTTTTGACAAGGTGGATCATGGTATGATATGCCGCAAACTGCGAGATCTCAGTATAGCTGGAAAACTTGGAGAGTGGTTACAGGACTTTCTGAAAGATAGAAGTTAGGCAGTAGTGGCCAATGGAGCCACCTCAATGAAAACACAAATAGTGAGTGGTTGGTTGGAAACATTTTTAACACTTCTATACACCACGTTTCTCGAATAATAGAACTGCAAGTACAATATCTTTATATATTTTATATTTTATTTCTACTTTCATTCTCTTCTTTCCCTCTATATTCTTTATCTCATCCTTTTCCATAATAATTCCTTATTTCGAACTCAAATATTTACCTCTATTTGACCATCTCACATCGTCTCTGATGAAGGGATATCCATAATATCCCAGTCACAGCTGTAAGAATATATCTATATCTTTTTCCTTATAAATTTCCTGAAAATTCTTCACAGCCTTGGCTTTGTTATCTCATTTTGTCTTTTATATATACTCCTTAGTTTTTTCTCTCTTCCTTTCTCCTCATAAAATTAGTTAAAAAATATCAAATCAAACCATAGATCAAACAGCTCCTAACACAAACTACAAACATTTCTTGAACCTTTCAAAAACTCTCTAAACTCATAAAAACAGATAAAGCAAAAAATTCTTTATGCTGTAGATAATCACACATATAACAAAATGCAATTCGATAGCATAGCTAAAACATATAAGAAAACGAACCCAACCACTTACAATGCAATCAACGTTTAGGCAAAAAACCTAGCTATGAAATTTAAAATCGAAGATGTTCTATCTTCGATTTTAAAACTCACCCCACGAAAAGCTTTTGTAACCCTGAAAGACCAGAGACAACTTTATGCAAGACCCTGGCTGAAGATAAATCTCACGAAAAACAAAATAGGTGTACCAGTAAGTTACGACACATTTGAGCCTCCTCCACTAATATTGATGTAGCCATTATATCAAATGTAAGGAAGTCATTAATCTTTCAGGATAATTCCTATTGGGTGAAAAAGAATGGGGATGAGCTATTTGATGTCACTAAGAGGATCTATGACGGTGCGGAGATAGCTGATCTGATTGGCCTTTATATTCTAGATGTCCTTAAAAAAGATATAAAATACGCTGACAGAGGGGTATATCGAGGCGACGGTCTTGGAGTGGTAAACAACAAAAATTGACACGATATAGATATAAGGAAAAAGAATAATGCAAAATATTTAGCCAACTGAACCTATGAACTACAATTGACACTCACCATAAATACCTAGATTTCCAAGACATTGATATGAATGTTAGCACAAACAAATTTAAATCCTACCACAAACCAAATGAGGGTAACTCCTATATTGATATGGACTCTAACTACTCACCGTCAATAATCAAACAGTTAGTTAAAAGCAGTAGCAGGCGTGCTTCCAACCTATCCGTTGGTAAAGCTACTTTCATAAAGGCTGCTCCGTACCACAACGCTGCATCAGAAAGATCAGTTTTAAGAGTAGTATAATTTATATTAAATCAAATGTTGATTACCAAGAAGACATAGACGGAGAAAACTTTTATAGTACAAATCCCTATATAGCATGAATGTAACCACGAACATAACAAGAAATTCCTGAAACTCTTAGATCACAATTTTCCCCCTCATATAAATATCGCAAGATTTTCAAAATAAATACGTTCTAAGTTACCCATATCCCCTCCCGAACACAAGGGCGAACATTTTTAACCACAATAAAAAATAACAAGATTAGGAACATTCTCCTAAAGATACTGTAATTGTAGATGTCAGGACAGCTTTCTCCTGAACATTAGGTGCCTCGAAAAAGAATTAATGTACAAAGCTAGCATTGCGGATTTGAACGGAACAACAAAAATTTATATTAGAATGACGTGAAACACCTTCAAAGAGAGGTGCATGCAGCTTTTGGCTTAGTCCAGCGATAAAAGCAAAAGACATACAACACTTTATCCAATATGATATGGACAATTGAAGAGAAGAGCTTGAACAACCACCATATAAACTGGAGCATTATAGCTAAAGCCAGCAGAATACAGGGGGCAGGGCAGCAAATGCACGTTCAGTATTATCGAAAAACTAAATACATCAATAGTAAACGTTTTAAATATTAGGGAGGAAACCTTTTCTCCCTGAATATTAGTCGCTGTTTTTTGCTGTGTTGCATAATTGTTTTCTTCCCCATTTATTCGAAATTTCAAACATAACTTTTCCACCCCTTCAACCTGGATAACCTCTTCTCTGGACATTGATTTTATGGATTATATGAAGAATATGCATAAACTTATACTGAATTCCCTTATTACACAGATATATATGCATTGCACATTTTCATAACATCACATGAGTCACAGAAAAAGTCATATATATAATCACTAGCATATGAATTCATAACCCCAAGCACTTATGAATTTGCAACATCATGGACCAAGTTTGGCATCAAAATCTGTGAAACTCCACATACTCAAACGTGAACAGAAGGCAAAATACAGGTGTGTGTGTGTGTGTGTGTACATATATGTATATGTCCGTGTATATATATATGTGTGTGTGTGTGTGTGCATGTGTGTTTGCGTGTGCGTGCGTATGATTATACTTGTATCTGAATGTGTTTGTGCACATATTTTGCAGTCTATCATGGACCAACCACCAGATAACTACCTCCCACTTTAAAAAGTATGCGTTTGCAAACCAGGAACAGGAAATATCAACCGAATACCTGACGCACAAAAGGGTCAGAGATGCAGGAAAAGCAGTAAAATGCGACAACCAATGCAGACTTTGTGAAGTTAACACCGAAGATATCACCCACATCATAAGTAGTTGTCCGAAAATATCCTCAGGGTATTATCTGCCGATGAGACATGATGTCGTAGGAAGGATACTGTATAACAAGATCCATCGAAAGGATAATCCCGAGCACAAAGAAATAAGTACCCACAGTATGGTGGAAACCATAGACACTCATAATAAAAAGAACTACTCGTGGAATGTTCCAGTGAAAACCTCAATAAAATGTAAACACAATACACCTAATATAATGATTTCGTACAGAGAGAAACTGTGTACAGTTGTGGAAATCAGCTGCCCAGCGGATGTTAACATAAAGCTGAAGATCAGTGAAAAAGAGAATACTTATGCTGAACTATTGAGAAATCTGTAGTTACTTTATCCAGATTACAAGTTAAGGTTTTATACCTGTAATTATTGGGGCACTGGGATATGTAACACTGCCTAAATACCAATCTTGAGAAACTAGGCTTCTCAAAACCAGAAAGGAGAAAGTTGATTCAAAGACTACAGATCCAAGTTATCACTGGAACTGTAAAAATCAGCAAAACTTTCCAAAAGTTTATCATTTAAGTGTATGTGAATGTCTAGATATGCAACTATAAACATGAGAAAGCAAAACATAAAAAAAGCAAAACATACAAATCTGCACGTATACATACATACATACATACATACATACATACATACATACATACATACATAGGTACGTACGTACATAGAAAAATACTCTGTTGCTGATGTTGAAATTCCAATGAAGGAGCCTTGGATCTAGATTAGAAACCGGTTCTTTCTCTTTTGGCAAGAAATCTTGAAATAAAACTGAATAATGACATACATAGAAGAGAGAAATTAAATAATACATTAATGAATAATACATTAATGAATAAAAGATATAATTAAACAGGTGAAAATAGATGGATACGAATAAAGGTCAGCGATCGGTCACTGACTTTTATTCATGCACATTTGTGTTTATTTATTTATTTATTCTCTTGTCTATTTGATATTTATTCAGTTACTTTTTTTTACTTATATTAATGTCATTCACTTACATTCACACACACACACACACACACGCACACACACGCACACACACGCACACACACACACACACACACGCACAGGCACAGGCACAGGCACATGCACACATACATGTATATCTATCTATATCTATATCTGTCTATATATATATATATATCATACAATATAATATGACTGGTCGACATTGTGACTCGTCTCTCTAATTGTCGCCTTATCGATGTTGACGTAGATGCATATGGATACCTAGGCATAGAAATATACGTTTGTACATACGACTGTCTTTATATGAGCATCTATATGTTCGTAAATGTGTGTTTTTACGCCCCATCACCACTACCCTCACCACTATTTACATGTTTGCATGTTCAAGCGACCGTATATGCTTATACACCTAAGTGCACCAATAAATGTATGCGCTTATGCGTCTACATGTTCTATATATGTATATCTGTATTTGTAAGTATATATCTTGTTATATGTGTGTTTGTATACATACATGTGTGTGTCCGTGTGTGTGTGTATGTATGTATGTATGTATGTATGCATATTTATGTGAACGTGTCCCTGAATATGTTACTGTAGATATAGTTTATTTGTAGGTACGTGTCTATAGTGGGCATATATGTATACATTTATCTATGTATATATATATATATATGTATGCATTTATATATGCGTATATATGTATACCTTTATATGTGTGCATATTTATGCATTTATAAAAGTACGTATATATGTATATATGTATATATCTACGCATTTATATATATATGTGTATACATGTACACATTTTTATATGTGCATATATGTATGCATTTATATGTATATATATATATGTATAGGGCGGTGAGCTGGCAGAATCGTTAGCACGCCGGGCGAAATGCTTAGCGGTATTTCGTCTACCGTTACGTTCTGAGTTCAAATTCCATCGAGGTCGACTTTGCCTTTCATCCTTTGGGGATCAATTAAATAAGTACCAGTTACGCACTACGATCGAGGTAATCGACTTAATCTCTTTGTCTGTCCTTGTTTGTCCCTTCTGTGTTTAGCCCGCTGTAGACAATAAAGAAATAAAACAAAATATATATGTATGTCTCTATATATGTGTATATATGTACGCATTTATATATGTGTATATATTCACGTATCTATATGTGTGGATATATGTATGCATCTATATATGTGTATACATGTACGCATTTATATTTGTGTATATATGTATGCATTTATATGTGTACGTACATACATACATACGTACGTACATACATACATACATACATACATGCATACATACATACATACATACATACATACATACATACATACATAAATGTTTACATGGTTATGTGTGTGTATGTTTGTCCTCTACCACTGCTTGACAGCCAGTACTGGTGCGTTTACGTCCCTGTAAATTAGCGATTCGGCAAAAGAGATTGATAAGATAAGTACCGGGATTTACAAAAATTCTTGGGTGTCGATTCGTTCAAGTAAAATCTTTCAAGATGGTGCCTTAGCATGGCCGCAGTCAAATACCTGAAACTTATATAAAAGTTCAAAAAATAAAAGTACCCGTTAATTTTATTATTGTATATTTTTGATGCAATATCAGTGTTGATAAGTTAGAAGACAGAGAGGAAGAGCTAAGGGGAAAGAAACGGGGACACAGAGAGCAAACGTTATGATATTACCATTTGTTGTTGTTGGCACTCCGTCGCTTACGACGATGAGGGTTCCAGTTGATCCGATCAACGGAACAGCCTGCTCGTGAAATTAACGTGCAAGTGGCTGAGCACTCCACAGACATGTGTACCCTTAACGTAGTTCTCGGCGATATTCAGCATAGCACAGTGTGACAAGGCTGACCCTTTGAATTACAGGCACAACAGAAACAGGAAGTAAGAGTGAGAGAAAGTTGTGGTGAAAGAGTACAGCAGGGTTCGCCACCATCCCCTGCCGGAGCCTTATGGTGTTTTAGGTGTTTTCGCTCAATAAACACTCACAACGCCCGGTCTGGAAATCGAAACCGCGATCCTATGGCCGCGAGTCCGCTGCCCTAACCACTGGGCCATTGCGCCTCCACGATATTACCATTAGTGTTAAGTAAAATGCATAAATTTAGTAGACGAATAATTTGCGTATATTGGAATGTCTTGTGAGTGAGTGAGTGAGTGAGATGGAGATTGAGACAAAGAGGCAGAGAGTTAATCGAGCATTTATGGCATACTACAGTACATATTATCACCCAATAAATGATTTAATCTCACAGACAACCCCCAACATGTCATTCTTGATGACATATCTAAATATAAGTGACTCAATAGCTACTTTATCTTGTCACCTGTCTTTGATTCCCATGAATACCAATTAGCATCAATGCCGACATCTAATTTGCGTTAAATTGATAATATAATTATGGTCACTCAAAACAACAAATAGCAGCAATTTTTATATCTGATTCAACTGAACATATTCTCAATTCACATCAAGATTTACTGAAAGAAATTTCAAAAGAAAAATCAGCTTATACCTTAAATTTATTGTCATTCATATACAGAGTTGGAAGATTTATACAATTCTTACTCTTTAGTGGTTTTGGGGTTTTAGACTATGACTACTGGCAGTCAAGTGTTTTAAGTCGATCATATCGACTATAGTAAATAGTTATTTTGTTGAGTTGTTTTTCTTGATACAATGCTGCTTTTTAACCGGTAGTATTTTATTATACATATGAATACACACACATACGCACACGCATTCACACACACGTCCACAAACACACACATACAAACACGTATATATATATATATATAT
>NC_068982.1:94023658-94025353 GCF_001194135.2 Octopus bimaculoides | reverse complement strand
CGAAACGCTTAGTTTAGAATAGGGACAGCTGATGAAGGAAATATTCTCTACGTGGCCTATTTGTTTTCTGTGCTCTGTTTATGATATGTTTTTCATTTTGTCCACGTGTTTTTGTGACGTCCTGTACCCAAATATGTATCTATATATACATGTAGATGTAGGTATGTACATACATGTACTCTTTACTCTTTACTCTTTTACTTGTTTCAGTCATTTGACTGTGCCCATGCTGGAGCACCGCCTTTAGTCGAGCAAATCGACCCCAGGACTTATTCTTTGGAAGCCTAGTACTTATTCTATCGGTCTCTTTAGCCGAGCCGCTAAGTTACGGGGACGTAAACACACCAGCATCGGTTGTCAAGCGATGTTGGGGGGACAAACACAGACACGCAAGCATATACACATTCATACACACATATACACACATATATACACATATATACGACGGGCTTCTTTCAGTTTCCGTCTACCAAATCCACTCACAAGGCTTTGGTCGGCCCGAGGCTATAGTAGAAGACACTTACCCAAGGTGCCACGCAGTGGGACTGAACCCAGAACCATGTGGTTGGTAAGCAAGCTACTTACCACACAGCCACTCCTACGTATATAGGCATATACTCACATATTCTTTGTATTATATATTTATACATATATAGATATACATATGTATATATATAGGTGTATATATATATATATATGTATATATATATGTATGTATATATGTGTATATATATATGTGTGTGTGTGTGTGTGTGTGTGTGTGTGTGTGTGTGAGTTTAGTTACTTGATTTATCATTTATAATTCTATGTAATTTAGTACCGATGGCATCGTAATAATTGTTTACTTTTTACCTTATTGATTAAATCCCTTCCTTCATTAATATTGTATTTGAATTCCACTACTAAACTAATGTAATGTATTTTTTAAAATTTTGATGGCTGCACTTTGAATGTGACCTAATTTATTTTATTTTATAATTTATAATTTATATTTTCTAATTTATCTTGTTTACATATCCTTAAATCAAGTCTCATAACTTATTCTAAACTTTAAAATAAATATAATTATTTGATATAATTATTCACAATATTATTTACTAGATTTACCTCTCTTTGACCATCAATTTATATTTGTTTTTTCTATTAAGATCTATAACAGATCATTTTTCTTTCTTCGTTTTATTTACTTTCAAAATTCCAACGGTTTTTATTGAATATACAGCGCCGTTTGCTTGTTGCTACTTAACATCCTAGGTTAATAACCTAGGTTAACAACTCTACTTAGTTACTTTACTATATAACGGTTTTCTTAACCGATATTGCAAGCAGTTTCAATATGTTCATGTCGAAACAACCTGATTATAATTTTTTTATACACATGTAATTTAAGTACAACTAACAATGTTGTCTGTTGTTTGTTGTCTGCCACGAATTAATGTAACTTGGCCCCATTTTCTTATCTCAGACAAGAATGAGTCGGGATCTTGCATTGAAATGTGCATAGGATATTAAACAAGTTTTATTATTACAGGATTGCGTAAAACCTGTGTCCTTTATAACCTTCTTGGAGCTAATTCACGGCAGCTTTCGTCCTAATTTTGGGACTGCCATGTTGGCTTGGCGATAACTATTAATTTCCAGTACCGCTGCCGTAGTCTCCTTTAGAGAGACTGTGTGTGTGTGTGTGTGTGTGTG
>NC_068982.1:94020735-94023290 GCF_001194135.2 Octopus bimaculoides | reverse complement strand
CTCTCTCTCTCTCTCTCTCTCTCTCTCTCTCTCTCTCTCTCTCTCTCGCTCTCTCTCTCTTCTTTTCTCGAGATGAAAGTTTGAATCCTGTTTACGTTTAGTATCTTCTATTGAATTTCTAATAGCGAGTATTTTACTCTCCTATTATCTGGATCAATTTTCAATGGAAACCAAGATGCAAGGGTTCAATTGTAATTTAAGTTTAACTTTATATATTGCTTCTTTGCCCATCTTTTGTAGACACCCATTTTAATATCCTTGTATCTCATCGATACAGCTCACGAACAATTTATACTTATATCATTAATGATTTTAACGCCACCATCTAATCCGGATGCTTTCCGTGAAGTTCACTCTATTACTAGCTTCCGTGTCTGGTCTCTGGTTTGAGAATACCTACCCCTCTCTCTCTCACTTGGCAGTGTGCCTTTCTCACCTGAATAAACGACTGAGAACGAAAAGACAAAGGTTATGTATGTTTTGGTTGGTGTATCTGATAAAATAAAATAGGAGTAAGCAAAGATAATTCTGTACAGCAAGCTGGTTACATCGAGTAAAATGTTACACAATTTTTACCCAGAAAGCTTTCAATATTCTGTATAAATCATAGGAGTAAAGACAGAGGAGTAAAGGGGGACTCTTTTATCTATCCAGCTTGGAGTGTTCAGTAACATTTATATACTGTTCATCGGAAATTTTCACTCATACTGTTGAAGATTGTATTGGCAGAGGATGAGAATGATATCTTTTATTCGGCAGAACCATATATCCACGGCCCCTTTTCAAGCAAAAACTAAAAGATGTTTATAATAAAAAATGGAAACGAGCATCTTTGTAATTTTAATAAGAGGAAAATGTTAAATCGCATTCAGAATAAAGAATTAAAAGCTCGAATAGTTTGTCACAATTTCTGTGAAATTAGAGACATTAAGATTTTTATGAAAAGTATTTCACCAGGCGCAGATTTTAAATTCTTGTTTGATTCACTTGTCTGTGAAACAGCAGCATAGTCGAGATGTGTTTTCTTCTCTTACTCTTGTTCTTTGCAAACATCTTCAAAATGACTTTCTAAAATGAAATTCCTTTATGCAGCTGAGGAGTACATTTTCATTGTATTTTCTGTAGTGTTATCACTACATGAATAAATGGAGCTTGTACGAAACGTACGTACTGTTATAACCTATTGAATTTTTGTTGCTTAACTTCAAATTTTATTCACCAAATCTCTTGATTTTGTTTTTGGTTTTTATCCTACCAAATTCTGGTGTCTCAAACATTTTAAGTACCACATTTAATCTTTTGATTAAATCTATATTATTATTATATATATAGCAAATTTTAGAGATAATACTTGATAATTGTAAGCACCTGTATATGCCAGATAGTGGCCGAGGTGAAAGAATATATTAAAAATGTGTGGTGCAATATGGACAGATTTCTGAATACCAATGAACTTTTATGTAAATGTAGCAATTTAAAGGATAACCATATTACAATAGATATTACAATGGATAATACCAAGTGAACTTTCGCTGTTTCTCTCGCCTGTTTCTCTCTCTTTTTCTTTTTTCTTTATGATTTTTTTCTTTGTGATTTCTTCTTTGTGATATAATCTTGGGACGGAATATATTTGCGGCTGAAGATAGCTTTAAACCATCCTGTCTATCAATTATATACTCATATAATGATGAAACGACTGTTTGTATATAAAGCTTGAAACACGTGTACCACGGAATCCTTTGTGTTCTGTTTTAATTTTACGTTTTTAATATAGATAGATAGATAGATAGATAGATAGATAGATAGATAGATAGATAGATAGATAGATAGATAGATCCCAGATTAGCTCTGATCAGACAGATCTATTATTAATGCGTTTTGGTCATGTCTATTCTATCCCATTTTCAGAAAATTTATCCGAGACAACATTATCTTCTGTGTCGTTTATTTTATCTTAGAGATGGTAACAAGAGAGTAGAAGAGAATTTGGTTTCTATTTCTAGCAGATTGAGCAACAGCTTTGAGACTTCTTCGTCGACTGGTGAACACAGCCTATAATCACAATATGAAATACACGCCGATTAGCTTTCATGAATGTCATTGATTTCCAATATTAAAATATTGATTTGCAATATTTCATAAATATCATATTAACGCGTAACACAAAATTTGTCAGCATTTGTGATATCCTTCATATTTACACCGCATCAACGTCATAGCAACACTGTTCGGCATTTAATGGTTCCTCTACATAATAAAAATACATTGTAAGAACAAAATAACAACTGAATTGTCACCAGAGCCCTCAGTGTAATTTCTCAACCAATAGGAATGATTGGTAAGTTCTCAATGCCATTTTTGGACGTCAAGTTAAGTTGAAGAAAAACTAATTATTTATGTTTCTCATATACATACTTATATATGTGTGTGTGTGTGTGTGTGTGTGTGTGTGTGTGTGTGTGTGTGTGTGTGTGTGTGCGTGTGTGTGTATGTATATGTTTATACACACATACATAATACATACATGCATATATATATATATATATATATATATA
>NC_068982.1:94019234-94020059 GCF_001194135.2 Octopus bimaculoides | reverse complement strand
AGAGGTAATACTTGATAATTGTAAGCACATGTGTATGCCAGATCGTGGCATACACGGTGAAAGAATAAATTGGAAATGTAAAAATAAAAGCAAAACACAAAAGATTCTGCAGTACACGTGTTTCAAGTTTTATAGTTGTTGCATCATTATTGGTATATAATTGATAGTATAAAGCTATCTTCAGCCGCAAATATATTCTTTCCCAAGATCTCTTTATCTATCTTTATTTATCTTCTTTTTCTACATTTAGATTTTTCTCTTATCCCCACTGCATTTTAACTATGTTATTTTATTCCTTTAATTTTTATGTTTCACCACCCTTCTCCAACCCGTCTAAATAGCTTAGATGTATCTTACTTTACTATCCAGATTTTCTCTTATTGTTTCTTAGATTACCCTCCCCACCGATTTGACTTCTATTATTTTTGTATGAATATCTGTGTATTTTTCTTCTTAGTATTTTATTTTCCTTATTTTATTTTATATTACTTTATTTTTTTTTTTTTTAATATTGTTTTAACCGCCATCTTCTTCCCTCTCTTGACGCTCTCCTTCTAGCTAATATAAGCTAGTATTGTTAATTTAACATTCACTCTACACTGAATTGTGGCACAATATGGTCAGATTTCGGAGTACCGATGAACTTTTATGTAAATATATCAAATTAAAGATTGTACGAGGTATATTACAATGGACAATACCAAGTGGAATCTCACCTTTTATCTCTCATGTTTCTCCCTATTTTAATATCTTCTTTGTGATATAATTCTTTGGAAAGAATATATTTGCGGCTGAAGATAGCTTTATACTATCAATTATATACCA
>NC_068982.1:94014433-94019224 GCF_001194135.2 Octopus bimaculoides | reverse complement strand
TACACGTCTCTCAAATTCAGCTGTATGTTGCGGATTTTTTAAAATCTATTTGGTTTATTATAAAAGAAATAAATGGTTTTATTCATAAAACTAATGAATTTTCATTCGTTGAAATATGCAAGTTAATTCGTTTTTATATGAATACCGTTTAAATTACGATACGTGAAAATTAGAGTTAGAAATATTCGAAGGAAAATTGGAGATATAATGATTTTTTTTATTAAAGAAATAATAGAAATAAATTATACCTAGAATGACGAAGTTGAATTAGCTTAAAATCACAGATTAAATGTCTATTACATTTTCATTGATATAGAAAAGGAAATAGAATATAATAGTTAAATTTATTATGCAAATATCATCAGAGCGTTTAGCAAGAAATTAAAGTGAAGTTATAAAGTATTCTGTTCTTATGTTACAGTAACGGGTGGTTGGAGTAAAGCCGTGAGGTCATTTCACAGAAAAATGAATAAACGATTTATGTCAGTTGAAATACTCCGGAAAAAAAAAACAAATTTAATTAAAGCGAACGGTTTTAGCGGAAAGTGAATATTTTTTTTAATTATATGGAAGTTATACGTATATAGTTCAAAGTAAACAATTTTGAATAACGATAAAATAGATGTAGTCTTAAACAGATGAAGTTTGCATATGCCGGAAATATATTTAGATATGAATTTAACCAAGTATAGATATTAAAAGGATTTTGGATATCTTTACGCCTAAAATAGTATTACATTTAATGACCAAAACGTCGTTAGACCACTGGCTATAGGCAATTTGCTTTCCCACGAAATTATACAAGGAATATAATAAAAACTAGAATATACAGTTTAGATGATTCGATTTCAAATTTTCAATTATCTTGCTACATATATTTTAGTTTTTAGTCTTAGAATTGTACTTTACTGTTCATAGACTTACATTTTCATAGCTGAACAGTGTTCAGTGATTTTCTAGAACGTAGGAGTATGTGTCAAATTAAGTTACAACACTCTTTCAAGATAATACTACATTTTAAACAAAACAACAGGAAGCCTAATGCATTGAGTATTCATCTGAAATTTGAAGCAGTTTTGTCTTGCATTGTTTTGATGAAAATATACTTTTTTACAAAAAGTAGTGATTCACGTACTTAAGCGTTCACGTACTTAATGTCGTTGAATAGAAACTTTCCAAATTGGTATATTCATTTTAAAATCTTTGTTTTACCAAAGATTGTCACTGGCTTCAGAAGGAAAGAGACAGCATTTAGATGATGTTCATTAAATTAACAAATTCTTGGAGATACGCTAATTGAATTCAACATGAAACTCTTCTGTTACAGTTAAATTATTTATTTTGCTAGATGTTGCTATTTCTTTTTAAATCTTCTTATACTTGACTTAAATCCACAGTAAGTTTTGCTTTGATAAATCAATATTTTAAATATTAATGTTATTCAAAGAAATTTTTAAAAACTCTTGTGTGTATAGATAAACTGGCTTTTACATTCAACAGCTTGAAAGCAAAATTTCTTTCCTAAATTTACACAAAATTCCAATCTCAAGTTATATCTCTTATAAAACAATTACAGCGATGATGAAAAGAAATGATAAGGCTGTTTACAATTATATACTTGTCATCATTACTACAAATCTAAAAATTGTTTTCTAAATTAACGTACGTCATACTTTAGGTGAGATGTTTATAAATATCAATTTATATAGTAAGTCTGATTAGATGTTTAGAAATAACGCAAGACTTCGGGGGTTTTGATTATTCTTAAGTGTGATGCCTGACTTCTTGAAATTAATCTGATTCATTTATATCTCTTTCAGTATGTACATTTTCTTACAATATATTTGTCACATATAAATAAATGATATTTTGTACCTTGACTTCTTTCCTGTGTATTTTAGGCTCAACTTTACATAATAGTATGTTATGCATTTGTTTTTTGTTTTTAATTCTACAAAAATTGATATTTATAATTTCCAGAAGTCCATAACTGTTATCGATTGGTAATTCATTTGCTTGTCTCCTTCATTGTAAGAATTGTTTATTCCCCCTTTATGTTTAATAGTATAATAAATTTTCTCTTGTAGCTGTTTATTTAAGCATTGACGTTATAAATTACTATATATTGAAATGATACATATATACTAGTGCGCTATACGATTCAGTGGCCTTTTAGTGATAACGCTTCTGACTAACACCTTATCTAGGTTCCAAGCCAATATGGTCCACCTGTGAGAAATAGTAGTAAAATCTCTATCAAATTACACTGCATCGTTTACAAAAGAGACATTACCTGAGCAATGTAGTATACAGTTCCTGAGGGAAGCATGAAGCCATGTTGTTTATAAGAAGTATTCTATCGAGGTTGACCTGGGTCTGAAAAACAACACCAACACGATAAAAACCAATAGGTAGTCACTCAAACTGCTAGATGCGGAGGTGCGTTGTTTAATGGTTAGGGTGCTGCACACATGATCATAAGATTGTAGTTTCGATTCCTGGACGAGTGATGCATTGTGTTCTTGAGCAAAAATACTTCCTTTTACTTTGCTCCAGTCCACGAAGCTGGCAAAAATGAGTAATCCGGCGACGGACCAGCGTCCCGTCAAATGGAAGATAGGGTGAATAAATATGCTACAGAATCCGGAAAACCGGCTCAGGAAGAATATTTCGTCCTTTGATCCTTTGATACTCTAACTCCTTCGAAAAAAATCCACCGAGGGAAAAAGACATTAGATAATGTACTCCTTTATCACTATTACTTCTACTAGACTGTTTTTGATTGTGATTATCAACACAGATCTCTTAGCCAGAACACCAGCATTGAGTTAAACGTTTACTTATACTAGATACCTGTCGATCTAATTTAACCTGAAGAGATTATACATAACTTAGTTAGACAGTATGGTCATTGCTTGAATTTCTTTGACAATAGATCGATTCGATCAGGGAGGATTTGGGATTAAGCAATTACTACGACGACCAGGTATCTCATAATCAAGGCATCGCTTTGACCTTACTGAAACACTTAATATAATATTAAACACTCGATGTAATTATATATAAATACCAAGGTATTTAGTAAGTTATATACTTTACTCAGAGTATCTACTCACTTTGGTAATTTTTCTTAACAACCTGCTTCTATCTTCAATATACCTTTTGTTGTCGAATTTATATCTGTTCCTATGAGATTCTTTACTCAGTATCAGTAGCACATTTTCTTTCATTTCAAAATAAATAGGGAATTCTTAGATCTCTCCTAGTTATTTCGTGTCTGATCCAATTCTTTTCAATCGGGACTCGTTCTTCCTGTGCGTGTTGTTAATATGCTTTCTCGCTTTTGGAGTAATTAGCTTTCGAAACTAATGATTAACCTGTTAGTGCTGCCTCGCAACCACTAATGAATGCTGCTTGTGATTATACCTCTACATTATAGCAAAGCAATATCCTCTGAAGAAAATACTTCTGCTCCCAACAGTTATATTGTCCGGTAATACTACTACACGCACGAACATTCTAGGTCGCAACCCTCCAAAATGTCACACGGTAGATTGGCACAGTCACTCAACAATAGTCTCTCACCTCTAACCTTCCGATGTGTTGTTTCCTCACTCTGACTTTGCGATCAGAATGGCCTCTGCTCCTCAGATCTGGCGGATATTATACCTCCTCACTCAACCAACCTGACTCATTCA
Source organism: Octopus bimaculoides (assembly GCF_001194135.2). Classification (NCBI taxonomy): domain Eukaryota; kingdom Metazoa; phylum Mollusca; class Cephalopoda; order Octopoda; family Octopodidae; genus Octopus; species Octopus bimaculoides. The sequence continues at coordinate 94,015,526 of NC_068982.1, read as the reverse complement.
CCTCTCTCTTCTTCTTATCACCAATATTATATCTTTTCCACCCAAAATCCTACTCTAATTTATCCCATCTTCCCTTGCTCAAAACTTTACCCCTCTGAAATTCCTTCCCTCTTTATGTTTTTTCCTATAAATTGATGGCCTCCAAATGTTTAAAAAACATGAGTTGTATTGTTCTCACCTATCTCAGAGAGTATGTGATGTTATTGGCAACACCTCCTTCCTACAAATCAAACTATTGAAAGAAACTGCGTATTGAATATAACTTTAAAATATTACCATTTTTAGATTTGCAGGTTATTGTTTCTCTCGTTTACGCCTCCAATATATAACGAGTAATACTTATCACTTGCTATATCTTTATATTTAAACGAAAAATAATTAACCTTTTAGTTTCATTTTTCCTCTACAAAGTCTAAGGCAACATTGTCCAGAATATAACACAATAAAATTTTTAAAAGTCTCTGAATTCAGTTGAACGTTAAGATCAATAATTCGTCGTGTTCCGTAGATATTCATCTATACGTTAGGTGGTTTCAATTGTTGAACGCCTGCTATGCTAAGGCACAGTTTTAGGAGGTTTTGATCAATTTATCATCCCTAATATTCTGTCTGCTGCTTACTTTATCTATCATTGAAAGAGATAAGTCAAACTTGATCTGGGTAAGATTTGAACTCGGAAATTAAAGTTACATAAATTAATATCAAATACCTATGTTTTAACCGAATAGCCAGCGATTCTGCTAATCAAGGTCATTATGCATCTCCTCTTTCTAAGTTTCTTTTCCAGATTATCGTAATTACCTGTTGTTTTTTTTTTTTATTTCTCTGTCGTCACAACATCCTAATGAATTCCTCATTTTCTATTTGAAGTTTGTGAGTTGATTTTGTATATATGCCCACGTAATGTGGGCATGCTTTTACTTTTGTTATGCTTCACTTTCTCCCTGTAGAATATCAACGAAGCTCGGAGGGCAAGATGACCTGGGAACTGCTTGAGGCATGAAGCGAAAAGTGCCGTGATGATTTTTACCAATTGGCAAAGTTAGTAAATAAATAAAACACAATAGCCAAAAGCAATGTTTCGCAGTCTCCC
>NC_068982.1:94012215-94014172 GCF_001194135.2 Octopus bimaculoides | reverse complement strand
CATTCTCTTCTTGCTGAATAACTGAGAGCAAACCTTACACAACAAAGATGCACAACAAACTATCAATGAATTTAGAAGAAGAAGAAGAAGAAGAAGAAGAAGAAGAAGAAGAAGAAGAAGAAGAAGAAGAAGAAGAAGAAGAAGAAGAAGAAGAAGAAGAAGAAGAAGAATTGTAGTTACCATAAATTGATCGCAGTGCAATTTAATGCGTTGATCAATGGAGAAGAAACCCGGGCTGGTTGACAAAAGGACGAACGGTTTTGTACCTGACAGATGCATCAAAGGGAAATGCTGCTGACAATTACAGACCAATTTCCTGCTTCCCACCAATGTGGAAGTTACTGTCAGGAAGAATTGCAGAAGAACTGTATAAATTTCTTGACGAGAACGATATATTATCGACGGATCAAAAAGGCTGTAGAAAGAGATGCAGAGGTACCAAAGATCAATTATTGATAGACAAAATGGTAATGCAAGATTGTAAACGAAGAAGAACAAATCAGGGAAGGACCTGGATTGACTATCACAAAACTTATATGATTCAACATTCGTGGACCATTGAGTGCTTAAATCAGTTTGGAATTACAAGGAATGTAACGTGTTTCCTGAAGAGAAGTATGGTGGGATGGAAAACTGAACTGACATCTTATGGAAAGAGCTTGGGCAACCTGGGTATCAGAAATGGGATTTTCCAGGGTGATAGCCTATCTTCGCTGTTTTTTTGTTCTCTGCATGATACTCCTGACCTTGGTACTTAGGAAAATGAACCTGGGGTGCCAACTAAAGGGAAAATCCCAAAAATTCCTAATATCAAGCTACAAAGAGTAACCTAAGATGCCAAGAACCTTACTAAGTATCCAAGCTGCCCCTAATAACAATGACTTCTGGAGCTGCACTATACTAAGTTTTATTCCTGCTTCCTCTCTTCATTAGTTCAAATTTTTAGGAATGGTTCCTTATGCACCTATACTACTGGGATACATTTTACCCGCACTTTCCAGAGCCACTGTAATTCAATGGCTGATCCTGGTACTTCGCTATTTTCTCTATATTTTTCATATTGACTTCCTCATCATTCGAGAATGTAAAGTCAGTTACCTCGCACTAATCTCTTTGTCTACTACTACTAAATCAGGCCTTGTAGCTTCTATCACCCTGTCAGTCTGAATGTTAAGATTCCACAACACCTATTCCTAACTTTCTAGCATTTTACTAGGTCCATGTTTATACCACTTATCAGTTTGATCAAATCCTAACTTTCTGCATAACTCTCAGTGGATTATTCCCCCTATGTTTCCATGTCTTTTCTCAAAAATATTTTCTACCAGGGGCCTAGCATGCATACAAAGTCAATTGACATATTTTTCATATAGAAATTAGTGTAGATTTAAACACAAAAGAGGTGGGCCTTAAAAAAAAATTTCTATAATTTTTCCTACCCTATATTAATTTTAAGAAAGGATTTTAGCAATCTCTGAAGTTTAATGGGAATTTTTATTTGCTGTCGATTGAAACTGCGCTTGCGCGGTGGATTTAAAAAAATTATAATATATAAGGATGAGACACGTGTTATTTTATCTCTAATTTATATGTTAATGTTTGGTGTACCCGTTGATGAGAACTTCGCCTTGCAAATTATTTTATTTGCTAATTAAAGTTCGAAACCTAAGGTCCGTATGTAAAACATGGTAAATGTTTTTATTTTTCGTTCCTTTCGAAATTGCTCTTTATTGTGGTTTGAATTTTTTTCACTGTTCCATCTAGTATGTAAGGCGACCTGTTAAGGTTCACCTCTTTTGAGTTTAAATGTACACTAATTTTTATATGAAAAATATGTCTATTGACTTTGTATACATGCTACACCACTGGTAGAAAAAAAATTCTATAATTTTTCCTATCCTGTATTAATTTTAAGAAATTATTATTTATATATATATATATATATATATATATATAT
>NC_068982.1:94010365-94012069 GCF_001194135.2 Octopus bimaculoides | reverse complement strand
TTAATAATTAAAAGCACAATATGTGATAGTGGATTTTCATCGATGAGTTCTTGAAAATTGGTTATTTTCCCTAAAACTATATATTTTATATATACTTTATCTATAAGGCTCAATTTAATTTTATTTTTTTATAAATTGATTTTAATTGAGTTTTTTACCTGTAATTTTGGATTTTGTCCCAAATATTATTATATATATATATATATATATATATATATATATGCATGTGTGTCTGTGTGAATTAGTTCAGATATCATCGATCGTGGTTATTAGCTCGATACCTTCCAGTATGTAACTGGCCAACGGTTTACACTGTAGGATCATTTATAACTAACTTAATCAATTAATGATATTCTCATTTTATCATTCCATCACGAGATTTATGATCGATTATTTAATATCTGGTACTCCACAACTCTACTCTCAATAGTAACATTAGTTACGCATGTCATGCAATTAAGAAATATAATAAAGCAGATAAATGGACAATAGCTGTTCCATCCGCGCTAAATATGTTTCACTAGAAAAGTAATTTATTCATAATTCGTGCTTTACATAATACAAAAGACCACCATTTCATCGGCACCCATCTGGCAGTAGAATAATAACTTACTGCCTACACCCACCCACAAACATACATGTGCGTGAGTGTGAGTATACATGTATATGCTCATGCATTGTGTATATATATATATATATATGTATGTATGTATGTATGTTTGTACGTATGTATTTTTATGTATGTATGTATATATACATACGCATGTATTATATATATGTATGTACGTATGTATGTATATATATGCATATGTATGTACAAATATGCATATACATTTAACTTTTTCTTTTTCTTTTTGTTGTTGCTGTTATAAGAATCAATGATTCTCTTCTTTTTTTTTACTTGCCTTAATTCAGCAATAGAATTTTTTTTAATAAAATCTTTGTGAATCGGTTAGAGGATACCGAATTCTGCCACATAGCATTAATTCCTCACAATGTTTGGGATGAAGCTAAATGTGTAACATCAATATGAATTATTGTGATACAAACGTCGTAAAATTGACGTGTCATGGAGTTATTTACACTCTTTGTCTCTGACAGATTGAAGGGAAGGATTTAAGTATCTGTCCAGAGTCATTTCTGATTCTACAATTTAATGTTGCTGAAGAAATAGCATCCAATTTCATTAAGCTAAACAAAACGCCAATTAGGTCATTGCTTAAGGTAGGTGATGCATTATAGTAAACCTACCGGGCCTAGAGACAAGTATAAACTATCAAGAATGTCCTCATACATGGCAAAATGCCAACCATGGAGTAAACAGCAGAATATTTACTTTAATTGATATGTAAATGCTTAATAATGATGTAAGTAAAATTAATAAAATTGGCGTAAATTCAGTAGATATTTGCAACTTCTGTATATCTAGCTGTGGCAACATTTGGTGTGAGTAAACTTGAAAATGGACATTGATAAATTAACATACAGTATGTATTCATCTATGAGAGGTACCGAAATGTTATGGGATTACTCCACAAAGACGCAGGCGTGGCTGGGTGGTAAGAAACTTGCTTCCCAACCACTCAGACTCACTGCGAGGCACCTTGGGCAAGTGTCTTCTACTATAGCCTCGGGTCGACCAAAGCCTTGTGTACATTTGGCAGGTTGAAACTGAAAAGAAGGCAATATATATATATATATATA
>NC_068982.1:94005275-94010247 GCF_001194135.2 Octopus bimaculoides | reverse complement strand
TATATATACATACATATATATATACATATATATATATGCATATATATATATGCATATATATATATGTATATACATATGCAGCCGAAAACAGCATCAGCACACAATAGAGCAAGGAGGAGAAAGTGTACCAACAAAGAAATCAGGGCAGAGATGCAGTGTTACTTAGAAAGTGAACATAAAAGAAGGGGCTATAGAAAACGGATGTGAACACTTTGGGTAGAGAAATGTTTGTTTAAATTGACTGAGCAGAGATTAGTTGATCAAGATAATACTATTAGAAGAAGAAAGTGAATGGCAGAAGTGGAGGTAGAAGAGATCACAAGAGAACTGGAAATGAAAGACCAGGCAGTGAGAAAGACAAACAACATAAGAGATACAGCTCAAACCAAAGAAGAACCTAAACGAAAAGAAAAATATAATAGCGCTACCAATAAGGAAGGGACAACTGGCACCAACGACTTAAGTGATTTAAGTGGGGAAGATCAGAAGATTTTAGATGAGATGCAGGAAGTAATGAGTAAAGAAGTAAGAAAAAGATTGCCAGCATTAAAAGACACCAACAGGAAGAAACTGCTAGAAATGACAAGGAAAGTAGATTCTGTTATCAGTAGGATAGATACTAAAAATATAGGAGACACTAACTTATTGATCTATGCAAAAGGGGTGGTAGTCATCAAAAGATTAGATATCTCACAGTGAAAGATTAAAAAAGAGCAAATGTCGAAAAGGAGACTACAAAATAAAGTGAAGACTTTAAGACAAGATGTGAGTAAAACAGAAGCCTAAAAAGCAAACATGTTAGGAAACACAAGATACAAATCTTCACTCGAGAAAAGATACTTAGCCAAAAAGAAAGGATTTGGGATAATAACAGAAGCATTGAAACAGCGTATCATAGCAGTAGCAGGTAAGCTCTCCAGATATCAGAAACGATAGATCAGTATCAACAGAATAGATTATTTGAGATAGATCAGAGGAGATCTTATGACCAAATAAATACTGGAGAACGAAATTCTAAAGATAAGAAACCTAATGCAGAAGAAGCTAGAAAGTTCTGGAGTAATACTTGAGATAAGCCAGTCAATTATAATGGGGATGCCGTATGGTTAAAGAAAGTGAGGGAAGAAGTAGTGAGTGAGAAGCAACCAGATCTAAGATTAACTAGTGCATTAATGAGTAAAGTGTTAGAAAAATGCCGCATTAGAAGGGCAAGGGCCCAGGAACAGATTTAGTTCAAAGGTATTGGCTAAAGAAATTCAGTAGTTTAAATGGGAGGCTGAGGGAACAACTTCAGGATTGCTTTAATGGAGGAATGATACTAGCTTGGATGACTAGAGGGAGAACAATACTCATTATGAAAGATAAGAGCAAAGGTGATACAGCTAGCAACTATAGACCAATCACTTGCTTACCATTAGTGTGGAAGCTGTTAACAGCAGTGCTTTCAGAAAGCATTTTCGAGCACCTCGACAACCAGAATTTACTACTAGAAGAACAAAAAGGTTGCAGGAAGAATGCTAGAGGAACGCATGATCTATTATATTTAGAACTACATTTATATTTAGAGGAACGCATGATCTATTATATTTAGAACTACAAAGCAGTTCTAAATGAAGTAAACTCTAGAAAGAAAAATCTAACAATAGCATGGATAGCTTACAGGAAAGTCTATGCCATGATCCTACACTCATTGATAAGGGAATGTTTGAGTATATTCAGTATAGCATACAACATAAGAGAATTAATTAGCTGTAGCATGAAGAAATGGAAAGTAGATCTTTACTCAGGTGACACGCTCTTAGGGAAAATTAATATGAAAAGAGGAATTTTCCAGGGAGACTCGTTGTCCTCTTTAAAATTTGTCTCATGTTTGATCCCCTCAGTTTAGTATTAAAGCAGGAAAAGGCAGGATATCATTTCAGAAACAGTAACAGAAAAATTAACCATTTGCTCTACATGGATGACCTGAAGCTTTTTAGTAAGAATGAAAAAGAGATAGATTCCCTAATGTTGTAAAGCGGTCTTTTGCCACTGTTGTATCTGTCTTTTGACGGCGGTTGACGCTTTGACAAATATTGTTATATTCTAAAGTCGAAGTCGTCGATAGAATGGTTCTATCTGGTACGGTACGAGCCCCAGTTGTACAGTGCTATTATCCTCAAAAAATAGGATCGTTATAACGTTCACTCAGTATCACAGTATAATTACTATATCAGCATAGACACGACTATCAACATAGTCTACAAGTACTCTCGATCTTCTGAACTTCTCCTGTCGACCGGCTACTGGTCTAATTATAATGGCTTAGTTACTATCACTTTTTACCAGGATGGGATGCACAGTTTCGCTATACAACACTTAATACAACCTGTGAGACTCTTCAGCAAAGATATAAGCATGGAATTTGGCATAGATACGTGTGCAATATTAGTTATAAGAAGAGGACAGGTAGTCAACAGCAATGGCATCCAATTACCAGATGGTAAGATATTAAAATCATTCAAAGGAGGAGAGAGTTATACGTATCTAGAGTACTAACTACAGAAATGTAAACGAAAGTTGAGAAGGAGTACATCAAAAGGGTGGGGAAACTAATGAAGTCAAAACTAAATGGTCCGAATCTAGTGAAGGCTGTAAATACTTGGGCATTATAATACTTAGATACTCAGCAGCTTTTGTAAATCGGACAAAAACTGAATTAGCAAAGCTAGACAGAAGAACTAGAAAGGAATTCAATATGAATGGAGGACGCCACCCAAGGGTAGGAGTAGCAAGATTGTACCTACCTAGAAAGGAAGGCAGAGGAGGGTTAATATCAGTAGAAGATTGCGTGGATCTAGCGAGAGTAGATATAGATTTCTATGTAGGTAACAGTGAATAAAGTTTATTAAAAGCTGCTAGAGTCACAGCAAGACATAGAGAAACCAAAAACCCAAACGAAGTTAAAAAGCAGAAAAAAAGAATAGAACTTATCTGATTGGCAGGAGAAGAAGGACATTGCATGGTAGATTTCCAAAGATAGCTGCAGCAAATAGTAGTAGTGAGATATGGTTGTGGCTGCAGAAAGGAAAGCTGAAGAGGGAGACAGAAAGTTTGTTGGTAGCTGTATAAGATCAAGAATTAAAGACTAATTGGATAAACGCCTAGATAGATAAAAACCAAGTAGATTCCCAATGTAGGGTATGCAAATCAAAAGAGGAAAGCGTTGCTTATATAGTAAGTAAATGTAGCATGCTGGCACAGAAAGAATAGAAGAAAAGAGATGACAATCAGAGAGAGCAATCTACTGGGAGTTATGTAGAAAGCTAGGATTTGAACATACTGATAAATGTTATGAACATGAAACTAGTAAAGTACTACAAAGTAAGAAATACAAGATGTTGTGGGACTTTAACATTCAGACTGACAGAGTAATAGAAGCTAGAAGGCCTGATTTGGTAGTAGTAGATAAAGAGAATAGAAAATGCCAAATAAATGACTTTACATTCCCAAATGATGAAAAAAGTAATATGAGAGGTATAGAAAAAATAGCAAAGTTCCAGGACTTAGCTATTGAATTACAGGGACTACGGAAAGTGCAGGTAAAATGCATCCCAGTAGTTATAGGTGCATTAGGAACTATCCCTAAATATCTGAACAGATGGATAGAGAAAATAGGCATAAAACCCAGTCTAATACAGCTCCAGAAAACAGTGTTATTAGGGACAGATAGGATACTTAGGAGGATTCTTGGCATTTAAGCTTACTTATTGTAACCCATTAGGAGGGTTCTTGGCATCTAAGGCTACTTCTTGTAGCCCGATGTTAGGATTCTTTTCTTTTCCAACAGTCTAATCTGTTGAGTGTATATGAAAATAATAATAATAATAATAATAATAGTAATAATAATAATAATAATAATAATAATAATAATAATAATAATAATAATAATAATAATAATAATAATAAGATCGAATCTATCAACACCTGGGGGTTTCACTCCTTAGATATGGGGCAGGAGTACTCGCGTCGACATTAGACGAACTAAACAGCTTAGACAGAAAGACAAGTAAGCTGCTAACTCCACCCAAAAAGTGACACAGACAGACTGTATGTACCAAGAAAAAGAGGGGGAAAAGGACTTATTGGATGCGAACACAGCATTAGAGCAGAAGAAAACAGCATAGCATGGTATGTAATAAATGCCACAGAACCGCTATTATTAGAAGTAAGTAGGTCAGGCCTGTGTACGGTGAAAGATTGCAAAGATAAAGCACTATACAAGAAATTGAAAACGAATGAAACTGAAAATAGGTGAGTAAAGAAAAATGCATGGTCAATTTCATAGGGATGTTGAAGATAAGACAGACAGAGAAAAGAGATGGCTCTAATCTGTGCTACCCAAGAGCAAGCACTAAGAACAAACTACATAAAATGCAGAATAGACAAAACAGCAGAAAGTGATAAGTGCAGAATCTGTGGATAAAACGGCGAAACCGTATGTCATATTACCAGCCAATGTACGCCACTAGCCCAGAAAGAATATAAGAGACGCCACGACAATATATCCAGGCTTGTCCATTGGACACTTTGCAACAAGTATCAACTTGACAGAGCAAAAAATTGATACGACTACAAACTTGACGGCATCTTCAAAAATGGAAATGCAAAGATCCCATGGGATTTTATGATTCAGTGCGACCATGAGATGGAGAATAGAGAGCCAGACATAGTCTTAATTGAGAAAGAAAACAAGCTACGCTTGATCATAGATATAGCATGCCCAGCTGACAACAAGGTATGCGATAAGGAACAAAGGAAAGTCGAGAGATATGACAGGTCAGCTTGGGAAGTTAAGCTGTTGTGGTCGATAAAAAAGATAGCAGTAGTACCAATAATTGTCGGAGCCCTGGAAACAGTGAGCAAAAATCTCGAGAAGTACGTGGAACAAATAGGGGCTGCAATAAGGGTGGAGCACTTGCAGAAAACAGCA
>NC_068982.1:93997663-94005265 GCF_001194135.2 Octopus bimaculoides | reverse complement strand
GCAAAAATCTCGAGAAGTACGTGGAACAAATAGGGGCTGCAATAAGGGTGGAGCACTTGCAGAAAACAGCACTGCTCGGAACCGCTCGAATACTCCGGAAGGTGCTCGAAAACTAGGAGGTGTTACCTTAGTTCACTGGTAGTGAACAGCTGACACTACTATTAATGAATTTAGAAGAAGAAGAAGAAGAAGAAGAAGAAGAAGAAGAAGAAGAAGAAGAAGAAGAAGAAGAAGAAGAAGAAGAAGAAGGATTGAAAGAAAAAGTAATAATAATAATAATAATAGCAATTATTATCATCATCATCATCGTCATCATCATTATTTTTATTATTATTATTATTATTATTATTATTATTATTATTATTATTATTATTATTATTATTATTATAGACGTTGCACAGTATACAATATCGTGAAGTTGTTGATTGAAAATATTGTGTCTACCGGGGATTGTACTGTGTATCAAGTCATAAGGACCTCAGACAGACAGTACTTTACGCAATATGCGTGCAGTTCCAAGTATTGCCGACTTTTGCAATACTCCTAGTTTGTAGGATATTTCTAAAGTTTTCAGATTCAGTGGTATTGACCCCAATGTTCCGATGGCAATATGGATAACCTTTATGTTTGACTCTCGTTACTGCCACATCTTAGCGATCTCAATTTTCATGTCTCCATATTTATCAACTTTTTCTCTTTTTTTTTCATGATGATCTGTTGATCTCCTGGCACTGCCACGTTAATTGTTAGGCACTCTTGTTTGTCCCTGCTAAAGATTACTACATCTGACCTTCTGTGATCTAATACCTTGTCTGTCTGGAAGTCAAAATCCCAGAGAATCTTTGCCTTCCCCTTTTCGTCCATTACTTTTTCCGGTGTACGTTGGCACCAGGCACCCATAACCTCATATCTTTACTTACGGCATAGTAACCAGTGGAGGTTTTGGTCTACCTTGTCGTGTCTACACTTGTACTCTTTCTGCACAAGTCTTTCACAAGCACTAATAATGTGAGTCACGCTTTCGACCCTCTTACCACATTCTGCAGATGTCTGTTGCACTTGTAAGGTATATATTCTTGGTATTCAACGCCTAGTCCTGAGCAGCGATGATTAGGCTTTCAGTATTCTTTTTTAGGTCACCCTTGATACTTCTTGGTCTTTTAAATTGTTGGTTCCCGGGCCGGGGTATATGGATAAGTTCCAGAAATTCCTGGCTTGGCAATGCCACCGGGGAGCTTTGGCGGTTCGGTATAAACTCTACAGGCACGGAAGTGCCGTCAGTCGGAGCTGCCCAAGATGTGCACAGAGTGATTTAACCGTTCTGCACCCAATCGCCCAGTGCCCGACAATTTCTGACGTGAGGGTTTATGTCGAACACTTGCTGTCGCGTGTCGCACAAGTCCGGCTCTCAACCGAGTTTATTGTTAAGATTGCTCTTCCCCCTTCCTTTGGTCGGGAACTCCGGGCTGTTTTCTTCTGCCTGATGGCCATGGCGAAAGAGATTGTGTGGTGTACAAGACTGAAAGGGCTGAAGACGGGCACTTTCCTCCTTGAGCAATCTCTGATCAACTTTTACAGGCGGATCAGAGTGGAGAGGGAGTTGCTCCATTCTAGCAAATTTATTGAAAGGTGTATGATAGTGACGAGCATTGTTTGTGTGAACGGGCCTGCTCTGAGCATGCGCTTCTGAGTGGAGTAAGAGAGAAAGAGAGGATGCACTTGCCTAAGTGGTCAGGGAAACCGTGATTTTCTGTGGGGGTTTGCACGGCTTTCCCATGGAAGTTTCCCCCATCCCCTATTGGGGAATTGTAATTGGTTAATTTTATTGTTCATTTTGGTTATTGTTTTATATGTTTACACGGTAAACCCCCTCCGTTTGTGCCTTTGTATTTGGGTCCCTGTGTGTTTTATGTAGGCTCATGTGACCAATAAAGAAAACATTATTATTTTTATAATTCTCCCTATAATAGAAAACTGTAAAGGTTGTGCCTATAATAATTTGTGCATTGAGAACTATAAGGTAAGATATAGAGTTTATATTTTTGACTATATTATAGACTATATTTATATCTATATTATATACAAATGGTTGAACGATATTGGAATGAATGTCCTGTAGAACTTCTCCAGAAAGTTTGTCTCTTAGGGATAGGAAAGATTATCGGGAGTGTCCTAAGCACTTGAAAAACTGTTGAAAGTTAGTAGATACCTCAGCTTACAGGAAGTAACCCGTTTCCCACATAAATCCCGCTAGGAATAAGACTGAACCTGAGTCAGATCAATAACAATAATAATCTCTTTCTGATTTTGGCCCAAGATCAGCAATTTTAGTGAAAAAGTAGATTTCATCGATTCCATTCCTTAAATGGCACTTATATAATCGACCCCGAAAGGATGAAAAGCAAAGTTGCGCTCGGCGGAATTTGAACTCTGGATGCAAAGAGCCGGAAGAAATACTGCTGAGCGTTTTGTCCGACGCACTTACGATTTTGCCAGGTCGCTGACCAATTATGTGTGTGCCAATTATGTTGAGACTCCTGTTTGGTAGTTGCATTAAACGTATGTCAGTACTCATGCGAAAAACACCGAATGCTTGATGAAGAAAATGCCTGTCGAAACCAGAGCATGAAGAAGAAAAACAAATTAGTAATTAACAAAATGATCTTTGGAAACTGCAGAAAGAGATTAACTAATTTATGCATCCTGTGGTTCGATTATAGAAATGTATACGACATAGTCACACATTCGTGGATCAAGCAATGCTTAAAACTTTTCAAAATCTGGTGAAAGGTTAGGTGCGTGTTAGGAAAGACAATACGGCATTGGAGAACAGAGATAGCATTAAGAGAGGAAAGGTTAATAGATATTCAGATCAGGAGAGGAATCTGTCAATAGGATAGCCTCACGCCCATCTTGTTTGTAATCGTACTGATCGCTTTATCGGCTATAGTAAACAAAACTAAGGAAGAAGTCATCGGCAAAGAATAGGCTCCTTAGTGCAAATCGTAAATGTACATAGTAACGACATTGGGATGATTTTCAGAATCGAAAAATATGCAATGAAAGGGACGAAGGTGGGAAACCCATTAAAGTACTGGAATAAATCTACCCAAAAATAAGAGTATATAATCATTAATCTTAGAAGGACAACATAAATATCTAAGAACATTAGAAAACGGTTAAATCGAAATTATAGAAATGAAGGAAAACCTCAGTAGCGACTATTTTCGCAGAATAAAATTCTGAAATTAAAATCGAATATAGAAAACATCATACAGACAATAAACCTAAGTGAAGTATCCTTAATGAATTATAGACCACGAATAATTTAATGGAAAAAGGATAAGTTGAACATCAACAGGTAAATGAGGAAGCAGCTCACAATGCGCCAAAGCACGCGTCCCCAATCTGATGTGAAGCAGTTGTAGAGGAAAAGAGTAAAAAAAAATGAGAGAGTTCATGTGTGATGTCGAAAATTTTGTAGAGTTAGAAAGTACACGTTTACATTTTCACGCAGAAGAAATAGTCCTTAAGAAGGTAATACGTAGATTACCTACAGAATGTGAAGTGCCTAAAACTAGAAAGTGCGAAAAGAAAAAAATAACTTGGTCCAATCGTCCCCTCGGCGCATGAATCTCTTCGAAAAAAACATTTTTCCCCTAATTAGAGAACACTTCCAAAGCACAGATTTATACCGCAATCTTTTTAATGTGCATAACGTTATGACAATTTACTCATGTTTTCCAATACGCACTCTACAACAGAAATGACAAACACCTACACAGGCCTTATCTCTGAAAGCTACCTGAAAATACTGAAATTAATCCACCTATTCTGTTAGGGGATCCTGCTTTTTTTTTCCAAAGCATGGGTCTAACGAATTAATTTTACCCACAGATGGTATCCTGAAAACCTATACAGAACTCATAACCAATGATTTCAAGGTTAAGTTTATTCGTTTTAAAAACTTTGCCAGATCAGGTGACACGGGAAATTCACCATGTTGTTTCATTTTTCCCAGAGGCAGCGGAACTAGGGAAATGAGCTATCCAGAAAAATCTGGAATTTCCTCACCATGCCCATTCTTATCCGGAGCGAGATGACATGTTTATCTGCACAAGAAATTGTAGCTATATCAACGCTACATTACAGAAATCTTCACATGAAAACTGAATATTTATACAACCACCACCGACAGTTATGTCCGTGAGCAAATTTTATGCCATTAGTTGTCAGTGAATTTTGTTATTTCACTGGAATTTCTAACAAGAATTAAAAAGACTCCATCGTATATTGCACCTGAATTTTTCCCCATCCCATCTAGAAACAGCCCGACCGACGTTATTACAACCTGCAGTCGTCGAGTTACCTGCTCCTATACGTGACCTGAAGTTACTTATAAAAATGAGCCTTACAAATAATCTGCTGACAGTTGGTCATATGCAGAAACCGTGACTGCTTTTTACCCAGTATTATCATATCTGAATAATCAGAAATTTCTAATAATGCAGAATTGAATCACTGTTAATACAAGTATTTACATACAAACATACATATATGCATACATACGTACATACATACATACATACATACATACATAATGTACACTCACACACACACACACACACACACACACACACACATATATATATATATATATATATATATATATATATATATATATATATATATATATATACGCGCATAGATGTGTGTGTGTGTGTGTGTGTGTGTGTGTCTTCATAAAAATGTAAACAATTCACGTGTGCTGTAGATGTTAATGTTTCTGCAAAAAATTACTTTCTCGCCCTTTTGGTTTTGTTTTCTTCTTTTCGCGACGTAGACCGTTACAATGCTAAAGGATTTTCCAGTTAATTATATCCGTATGCATCGTTAATATTTCCAATGATATTACGATAACCAATAAATGTACATCACCAAATACGAGCAAAGACTAAATCAAAATATTCTCATACACATATTTTGTTTGTAAGTCATTTCTCAATTCACTGCCAATTTATTCACTCAAAGAATTATGTAGTACCAGGTATATTTCCGTGTGGTCTGTGTGTTGCGTTTCAGGGTTCAATTCCACTACTTGACGTCTTAAGTAAAAGTCATTTTCTGATCGACCCATACCTTGCGAGCAACTTTGGGTAGAGGGATACTGTGCAAACGCCTGTTGGCTTGATTGATCTAGTAATTCAAAAGTTACATCCTTATCACAGCAGAGATCACACTGATTCTCTTTCTTGGGATATACTTTAAGGGTTCACGCGTGAGCCAACTTACATGTTAACTCAGCCAACTTACATGTTAACTTGGCTACGAATGCCTTACACGTTCTAGTGTCGAAGAGGCATGTTAAGAATGAAAGAAAAAAGGCATCGGAGGAGCGATACATACCCTGCGCGCAGATACATTTTCTCGCAAATTATAGTGTGGCTTAGAATGCGTCGCTTACCCATGCTTTTTAATTGAATTGATTTTTTTTTTTTAAGTATCATCATTATAGGTATTTATACTTCGGTGAAATTAAGAGATCAACTCGTAAATAAGCGAAACCTCCGAATCCATCACTGTACCCACGCACGCGCACAAACACACACATACACGGAGACACACACAGTCGCATTACTATGTATGTAGTTATTATGTATGTACCCATACGTGTCTACGCGCATAGATATACCATGATCTAAATACATACAGATGAGGGTCGATTCATATGAAAAAGAAAGTGAATAAAATGAAATACTTATAGAAAATATTGCATAGAAATTGAGAAATGTTTAACCATTATAGGTATTTATACTCCGGGGAAATTAAGAAATCAAATCGTAAATAAATGAAACCTTCGAATTCATCACTGTACACATACGCGCACACGCACACACACACAAACACACACACACACACACAAGCACACAGACACACACACACAGTCGCATATCTATGTATGTTTTTATGTATGTTTGAAGATAATCAAACCAATTTTCATTATTTGGAGCCACTCACCCAATGAGTATTTTTGCCTAATTCGGTGAAAATCCGTTCAGCCGTTTTCCAGTAATTTTGGAAACACGCAAACAGACAAAGAAGAGTTATTACAATAATAACTGGACATATCTTATTTTTGATTCTTCTTACTGTGAAAACATATACAAAATTAACGGGCAAGCCTCGGCACACACCAGCAAATATATTGCTTGCTGTTTCTACGTATAGGAACAAAAGTCTCGGCATAGCTCCAAATGTGCCATCCGCTATAGATATAGAAGATATAGAGGTACTTATAGCGAGGAAAGACTTCTTTCAGAAGCAAATAAAGTGTATTGTCTAAGGATTGATAGCAGGTGGGGAATACAAGAATTGACTGAAGTTTACGGATACAAGTATAGGAAAAAGAGAATATTGCAATGGAAAGATACCAGATAATCAAATGAAATTTGCTTCGAAGGTCTTATTGGTCAAATATACGGGAATCGTAGCACATAGAATTCTATATACTTGTTAGAAATATTTTGTATAAATATGAACTCTCATTCACTGTTTTACTGATTGTCGTTTACTTTCAGCATTTTCTCTGATCTATTTTCCCTTCAGACATCTCATTTCTACAGACTTCCACAATCTCATACATACTCATTTATAATTTAATATACATGTGTGTGTGTGTGTGTGTGTGTGTGTGTGTGTGTAATTAGTATACATACATACTCATTTATAATTTCATATACATGTACGTGTAATTAGTATGCGTATATCTATGTGTATATATGCGTGTGAATATATTAAATATTTATGTGTTGTGCGATTTGCTTCAGAAATTCATCTGAAAGTCTATATCGAGTTTACATGGCATAATATTGTCTTTCGAAATATGTTAATGTGAGAAGAAGTAATTCAAGACACCTGCAATCTTAAAATGGGATAAAGAAATCAAGATTTATTACATTTTTGTTGGAATTATTCTTGATGCCACATGGAAATTTAATTCGTTGCTGAAAATGTATATCAATAAATATCTGTATATTTTTCATGCGCCTATAAAAACCAAGCTGTAAAACGTTGTTTCCGTAATGATAGGTTTTAAAGCACGTGACAAATCTGTGAACGCTTAAAACATTCCAAATGAAGTCGAGTTCAGTATTAAATCGTAGCATTTTATTGATCATTTAAGAGAACACGAAATTTGCTTAAGTTAGCGTTTTTGTATGCAAAAGAAATAAACATGAATCTGCAGCAGTATACATGCACATTGTAAGTAGATCGAAAGAGAAGAGGAGGTTGAATCAGAATTGCATCATACGCGAAAGAAATGGAAAACGATAGATTGCCATCGGGTTGTTCTTTCAGGGATTTCAATTGACAGAAATACAATAATGATTATATTTCTTATCCTTGGTCATTTATAGCATAACTGACCAAGGATATTTGTATGCGTATTCACAAACATACACACACATGCGCATACACACACGCACATACATACATACATACATACATACATACATACATACATACATACATGCATGTATACATACATACATGCATACATACATACATGCATACATACATAAATACATACATACATGCATG
>NC_068982.1:93994870-93997653 GCF_001194135.2 Octopus bimaculoides | reverse complement strand
TATATATATATATATATATATATATATATATATATATATATATTTATTTATATTCAGAGAGAGTGTGAGAGAGATGCATGTGTGTATATATGTGAGTGTGTGTATTTGTGTGAGAGCACACGTTATCAAATATTACTGAAGCTGTTGCAATGCAACAATCAACTTATGTAAGTTTTCTTTATTACAAACATACACGTGCATCTGAAGCTACAGATAATCCCATATCAGATTAGTGCTCTTTGAAAGAGGAATATAACTAACGGTACAACAACACTCCAGAACTTCAGATGTATTTGTTGATCAGCAGAAGCTCATTGTGTAGCTGCAGATTCTTTATTCTAACTTGGAATTCTCGTGAGAAAATTGCTATATCCTAAACCGCCTGGCATTGTGTAGTGTGTAAATTTAACTAATACGTTGACAATAACTGCATTGAATACATAAACGTTTTGCAATATAGTGCATGCAAATGGCACAAACTACTGTTTCATTTGCACTTATTAATGTAACCAAGTTTACATGAGATTAAACTTTGAAAAATATTATTGGAAAGTTTGCTTCCATAGGGCTACAATATTCATTCAACGTCGTATTAAATAAATAGAGCACAGAGCATCTGAAACTTAATGACACCTGCTCATTGTATTATACAGTCAACCGTTCAAATGATGTTAGGAATATCATATAATTAAACTGTTGGACATAGTTAGGAGCGACAGGAGATGGTGTAAAATTGGAAGACAATATTAGAAATATACTAATTTCACCATAGGAATAAGCTGAATGCTGGACTAACTTTTTCAATATAAATCATGGCGTGCAGAGATGTTTGGCATTTCGGAAAATAGTTACTGGTCTCTGTTGCTAGTTAAACAGGAATTACAATGAATGAAATAGTAGTGACATTAAAATAACTGCAGATAAATAAAACACAAAGAAATTATATAATAAATGCAAAGATTCTAAAATAAGGTGGATAGGTGTTACAAAGAATATTAAATGTTTTCTGTAACATATAGCTCAGTGGTTGTAGTTATTTTCTAACTGACATTAAGGGATTATCATATGAAATTCTCCAATAGAAGCAACTTTGTAATTAATGAGATATCATTCATCATTAATTATGTTACTCACTTTTTAACTGATGGTAAAGTGTACAGAAATGTAGAAGTTTTGAAAAACATAATCCTGCTAGAGTAAAGGGTTTTGAACAGAAAATATACTGCACTGTGGTGAAGTTGTTATAAAGAATATAATCTTCGTGAACTTCGTCGATTTCCAGAAAGCATCTAAAAATGCAAATTGTGAGGGCTTACTAAAGACTATATGAAAATATGAGGGTCATTGAAAACTGCTGAATATTATAAGAATTCTCTGTTTTATATGACTGCAATCGCAAAGAATGTCGAGAATTTAGAACCGAAATAGGAGTCAGCTGCAAATATGTGTTATTATCAAAATTTTTCATTAGAGTAATCGATTTATCTTAATAGAAGTATTGTCCAACAAGGAAAACATTTTTGTTTTACAGAATAAAGACACCCTTGAGAAATCACATGAAAAGAGACAGTAATCATTAGCTTGCAGCGTGACAGTACATCAGAGATAACTATGTTTAGCAGAGGAAATTAGGGTACTGAAGACTGGTGCAGTCGATGCAGTTAATGTCTAATATGAAGCTATCTAAGCTTATTTATCTAAAGAAACTATGGATAACGACAAGGTATGAATGAGATGCATTGTTAGAAGAAAGAATTGAGAAAAGTAACTAGAATGGAGTTTATGGTGGTAGATACAGTAGAGATGCGGTGGAAGAGCAGCTGAATTGCACGGGGGTTATAGTAGGTGAAACATAGCCCCAAAGTACATTAGTGGAGCAAAAACACAATAACAGTCCACATGAGCGTATTCCAGGAAGAGGTATTTTCGTGTGGATTTCTCATGAGCTTTGAAAAACATCTGTTGTCCAAGAATTATAAAATGTTGTCTTAAGCCTTGTTATTTATGTTTACCATTAATGTTCATCGTGGGTGTGAAGTTTCTAAACTCTTGAACATTGCGTTGTTTCCAAAAATGATAGAGCTGCACGTAGACTTTCTTGATAATTGAAATAAGGAATAAAATAAATCTTACCTTTTGAGGCTTTGTCACCCAACTCTATTGAAGCACTACAAATATACAAACAAGTCTATTTAGTTCATTGCTGCCGAGGAAAATTCTCGTTTTCTATTCAGCAATTTGTTATGTGTTTATAAGATAATGGTCGGAGAGAGCTTACCAGATATACGCTATGATACAGTGGTGTTCAGATTGAAACCACCATTTCTGCTCTATTTCCAAAATGTGGCTTTAGCAACATGGAATTGTTTCTGTTCAGTCACGTCTCAGCTGGGCTGGTCAAGTCATCAACCATTCAAGGATAACATTGAATATAGTCTTAATGTTGTCATTTTCCCTCATGTATACTGTCATGCGTATGTTTTGAATCACCTGGAATGGAAGACTTTTCACCAGGGCATCAAAAATTTCGTAGTGCCCAATCTCAGTCTTCTGAGAGAATTAAGAACGAAGTATCTGACCAGTTGTCTTGCTAAATTACGTTATAGTGTGTAAATTTCTTGCAATGGATGCAAGCATAAAAGAAAAATTCTTCTGCTGATCTCTTGGGCATTTTTATGGGAGAGTTCAAATTCATACACACGCACGCACGCCCACAAGCACGCACACACACACGCACACACACACATACACACACATGCATACATGTACATATATATACAAAT
>NC_068982.1:93991860-93994706 GCF_001194135.2 Octopus bimaculoides | reverse complement strand
ATATATATATGTATATATTTATTTTTTTAGTCAGACTACGGCCATGCAAGGGCATCGCCTTGAAGGGTTTAGTAGAACAAATCAGTTCCAGTACTTATTTCAAAGCCTGATACTTATTCTCGCGATCTTTTGCCGCATCACTAAATTATGGGGGTGTAAACAAAGCAACACCAGTTGTCAATCGATGGGGGACACTCTAAACACAAATTCATGTACACACATGCATATATACAGGGCGGGATTCCATATAGCTTCCGTCTACCAAATCCACTTACAAGGCTTTGGTCATCCCAGGGCTATAGTAAAAGACATTTGCCCAAGGTGCTGTACAGTGGGAATGAACCCAAGGCCGCATAGTTGGGAAGCAAACCATGTCTAAACACATGTATATGTGTGTGTGCGTGCGTGTATGGTTGTGTGTGTGTGTGTGTGTGTCTGAGTATGCGTATGTGCACGTGTGCACTTGTTCATATGTATGTAACTTAAGATGGTATGATATGATTTGAGGAGAGTTAGGATTAGAGTAGTATAGTTTGCGGGTTGCTTGCTTGTACAGAGATCTTCACGTTGAATCGAAGTGAACTTTGGCCTTGTTACGTAGTGCAATGTCAGTAGTGGTCGAAATAAATGTCGGAATTATCACGATATTTTACATCAGGAGCCCCATTATTTAAAGGTGTGATGTAATTATTAACAGCAGGTTGAGTGACAACAGAATTGCTGAGTGTTTACCAAACTTTGATTCGTCCAGTAGTAAAAGTGATTCGTGTTTAGAAGAGCGTTTACAATAGCTACAATACTTCTGTTCATTATTTATGTAACGATATCGATTTCGTACAAACTATACTATGTATACGAAAGGTGTAAAATTCTATTAAAACTAACAGAAGCTCTTATATTACATTTATTAATTTGAAATGAATTTTTTCCTCTAACCATCTTTTAACATATTTAGAAAATACTCTCATTTTCACGGCAGGAAATACATAATGAGGAAATGCTATAATGAAGAAAACTGCCTATTTATTTGTTGGTGGTATAAAACTTCTTCTAAAAGAAAGTAATTATTCCGTTTACACTGTCTACAAACTATTAAGATTCTAATTTTAATATATTTTTTTATCAAAATATTTAAATTTTCTTTTGATGTTGAAGGTTTCAACTACAGAAAGACTAATTCGCAGAAAAATAGTTAGACCTCCCTCTTTTTGTCTTCTCTCTCTGTCTCTCTCTCTCTCATACACACACACACACACACACATTCACTCACTCGCTCGCTTTCCCCTGTCTTTTATCCCTCCTCTCTCTCACTCCCCCTCTCTCTCTCTATCACTCCCCGCTCTCCCTTCCCCTCTCTCATCCCTCCTCTTCTACTCCACCTCTCTCTATCACTCCCCTCTCTATAATTCTCCTCTCTCTTTCTCTATTTCATATACTCTATCACACTACTTTGTACAAACATATTTGTAAAGCCATTTCTCCAAATTATAAGTTTAATCCAGCATCAGACAAATAATGTGGATTCCAATATCCTTTTACATTGCATGTTTCAAAAGAAACAGAAAACTGAAGAAAACATTTATGCTAATTCTACCAAATACAAACTAGTGTTCATAAAAGTTATGCCTTCACTCCTATGTGGCCGAAATAGCTCAGCGGAGGGATAGTCGAACTAAAAGTTTTTAGTTCACTCACGAGTTTTGGTGCATTGCTCTGAGATTTATTATTAATCAAAATCATTGACCTACCTTAATTAGAGACTGTTAGAAGGGGACAGTTTCTACAATGATAGGCTCATGTATGTATGTATGTATATATATATATATATATATATATATATATATATATATATATTAAAACATAGGGTAAAAATCAGATATTAATTAATATCGATTTATTACCAGGAAGCTAGCACATTGAAAGAAACGTCCACTTTACTGGTCAACATTATATATATAAAATATATATATATATATATATATCGTCTGAAATGTACAGTACTATATATCCATCATGGCTGATCTTGCCACTCGGTTTCACGCAAATAATACAATGGAGTGTTATGTAACAATCTGATTATATAACCTTATGCTCATCAGAGTTAGCCGATATGGAAGGAATATGGCGACTGCTCTCTATTGTCGGAGGTAGATTAACACATCTGGTTTGCGGTTGCTGTGAAAAAGGTGGTAAAAGGAAAATGGGCCTGGAGATTGGGTTAGGAATTATGTCCCTTGGTTGAGTACACTGTAAGGCCGGTAAGAGTTATCTTGAAGTGCTTGTGGGCAAAGTGTGTGTTATAAGTGTGGTATTCCTGTAGGGATGGGTTTATGATATGTGTAGTGGTGTCATATGCATAATTTTTCCAAGACTGTAGGTATATATAGTTAGTTATGCACATTGGTCTGTTTTCTTTCTGTATTGGTTAAGGCCGTGGGGGTTTATGTTAGCGTGTGCTGCGTAATGTGTGTGGGGGTCTATATATGCGTGGGGGTGCAATGTGTGTAAAGAGGTATATGTTGGAGGAGGTGGTAGACAGTCTATTTTGTGAGGTGTCCGTCTTGTGGGGGTGTACATGTGCATACATGGGTCCAATGGTGTGTGCTCTGGTCAAACTCTTTGCCGAGCCCGAGGGTACTGATGGAAGGTCCAGGCCGGAGACCTGTGATTGAAGTTATGGCATGATAGTGACAGATATATGAGTGCATCTTTTCCATAACTTATGGTCTCTTAGACGACTCACGTGCCTATATATGTATGTATGCATGTATGTATGTATGTATGTATGTATATATATATATATATATATATATATATATATATATATGTGTGTGTGTGTGTGTGTG
>NC_068982.1:93979869-93991850 GCF_001194135.2 Octopus bimaculoides | reverse complement strand
ATATATATATATAAGGTTAGTGAGGTAAGAGGTTAAAATAATCACCTAAGGGATAGAAGTATCCATTACACTACCGGTATATTACCTGTATTTAACCATGGACATACATATGCAAATATTATGTTCATAAGTTATTGGTAAAGACAAGGATAAACATGGGTCTATCAAAAACCAAAATTTAAAGAAAACAGAAATTGGAGAAGTACTGATTAACAACAATTGACTTACATCAATTATTATTTATTAATTCAATGCAAATAGACTGCATCCCATTTAACAGCTGTTTCTGCTTCCAGTATTATATGGTATTCAAAATATGTAAAAATATTAATCATATATATATATATATATATATATATTGTTCAAATTTACAGAAAACAAAAGACGATGACAGATGTAGGAACAAAAAGCAGGTGTATTAGTTTAACGCTCGGGAAAATGGAAAAGTTTTATTCGTTTTGAGTCTACGATCTTCGATAGAAAGGATTAAGAGGGAAAATGAAGAGAATAAAAAAGCTACATATGTATACATATATACATGTATGTGGGGAGGTGTGTGTGTGTGTGTGTGTGTGCGTGCAAAACCTAATATAAACAGCCATGTTTATGTTTTAGTAGGCAGAGGTTATCAGTTTTTCTTCTAGGGTTGAGTGCGTTGTGCATTGTGAGCAGCTTTCTAGTTCTTCTATCCAAGTTCTGTTGCTCGGCCCTTGTCCATTTCAGAAAAGGAGGAGAGTATCTTAACACTGGCATAGTCAAAGTATTTATTGCTTTAATGATATTCCCTCCATTTAATTTTGTTTCGAGCACTTTTCAAACTCTCTTGTAATCTTTAGAGATTTTGTTTCTCATTTCTCCTTTCATTGTCCTATCGTCTTGCTTCAACCCTAAACATTTGTATCTCTCATTATTCCACAACGATTTAATGATGTGATAATTTTATTCCATCAGTGTTTATTTTTCGGCCTCTCTTCATAATTAACACTGCGTACTTATTTACCCCTAACTGCATTCCAGTATCTTTACTGAACACTCTCACTGTTTTGATCAAAGAATCCAAGTGTTTCTCGTTTCTTTTATGTAGATTGAGAAATCCATCTAAAGCAGGTGACTTATTTTCACCTTGGCTTTGGTAAACTCATAAGCAAGTCTGTTTTCTCAGTATACTTGTCAGAAGCATTAATGCAATAACAACGGTATTCCGGTCCGACGGTATTCCAGTATTTCGTTTGTCTTTACGTTCTGAGTTCAAATTCTGCCGAGGTCGACTTTTCCTTTCATCCTTCCAGGGTCGATAAATTACGTACCAGTGAAACACGGGAGTTGATTTAATCGACTATCCCCCTCCCCCAAATTTCCTATAGTAGAAAGGATTATTATTAATATTATTATTGGCTCTAAAATCGTAAACATATGTTTTTTTGGTTTTTTTCGCTCCGAGCCAAAAACGATTATAATTAATTACCTTAGGACGGTCTGCTCCACTTACAAAATTATCAAGGCTTAGTATTTAACACCAATGGAATGGCACATTTGGTCCTACTGTATAAGGCTGTGCAAGTAGCAGCAAAGACATGGACTATCTTGGGCTGTAATGAACAGCTACTGGAGAACCGGGCAATTATTTAAGCCAGCATGACGTAGATTGATTATTGGAAATAATTTCATAGCATACATTATCATGCTGCATCACTGGAAAGGGAGACATGTGAAGGATAGGTTTTTAGTAAATCAAAGGTGTTACAACGAACTAAAACAGTCTTATCTTCGAAATGTGAATACTTATCTTCCCCAGCCAAATCAAAATACAGATGCTTTTGAGTGTACGAGACAACAGTACTGGCAACGGTAAGTAGGTGGGATGTGGTGTGCTCGAATCATACCTAATAAGTAGTTTTCTCCATTAGTGAACCAAACCGAAAATGTTTTTACTATTTTTACTATTTTGTATATGGTGCTTTAATTATTGTCTTATCATACACTTTTATCTATTCCGCTTCAGTAATTGTGCCTTATAAATTTTAATTTGTCTCAACTTTCACTCCTACTCCCCTTTTTGTGTAAATCATTCGTTCTATCTCACATATGTTTGTAAGCACCTTATTTAACGTTTTTCTATCTCTCTTCGAGCCCTTGTAGCTAATGCAGACAACTGTATAGGACTGGTTTTGTTGAACAATTTTTAGCTCTCTAGTGATGTAATCGTTTCCCGTTTTCTCATAGCATGATATTATATGCTATGAAATCAGCTTCAGTAATCAATCAATGTCATGCTATCTTAGATAATTGCCCGGTTCTTCAGTCATATATTCGTTTCCGGTACCTTCTCAACTCTTCGGGCAAAGTGAGCAACGATTCTGTTGCAAAGTACAGATTTAAGGTGGCAGGGGTGAGTTTATATCTTGATAGGAAAAAAAGTTATAGACCTGTAATTTGGATTGCTTCTGGTATTCTGATATTATTTTTATTTTAGGGATCAATTTTGTCTTATTTCACACTAACCTTTCAAATGCATTGAATAACTTGTAAATCTAATTATATTATCTAGCCCGTATGTACTAGATTATATGATATTTTAATGACTTAGTCAGTGAAGGAAAGACTTTACTTATTATCCTTCCCAGGATCTTTGTAAAGTAAGATAAGCCTCTTTTTAATTAAGGATTAGTATTTAACACTAATACAATATGAACCTTTGTGTCGAACTTGAAGAAGAATAACAAATGTGGATACCTACTGTAGGGCACGGCTTTCCGCAGCTTGTATCATTGACGGAGTTAAAGTCCTGGCATTTGGTACGTTATCAGACGCTCACATTCCTCAAACAATAGAAGCAAAGACTGGAATAGAATACAAAGAGCTTGTAACAAAGCAAATAGGGTGAAGACGTGGTATAAAATCGACAAATATCAAGGAGTGATGTTTGTAGAGGCTACAGCCCATGAAGAATTAGCCCGTAGATTTAGGAAAGCTCTGAAGGAGACAAAACTCAACATGAAGATTGTTAAAAACCCAGGAAACGCCATCAAATCACAACTATGTAGGACGTACCCCTTTGAGAATACCATATGCATCAATGATACCAGCATGGTATGTAGGATTAACCCTGGCATTAACTGTACAACTAGAAATGTAGTCTACAGCTTAAGATGCATAGAATGTGCTTGTAAAGACATGAACATGACATACATAGGGGAGGCATTTAGAAGCATTGCGGAAAAACTAAATGAACATTTGAGACGATATAACAATAAAAAAACAGCCCTCCATACTCTACCAACATGCCAAGGACCAACATGGAGGCAACCTGGGTCAACTTGACATCCGCATCTTATCCAAGCACCCAAAGGACCCAACCCTCAGACAAATACAGGAGTATGTCCTCATAAATGAAACATTCCCAGTACTAAATATGAAATATACGTAGTAGGTAATCATACTCCTACATCCACATTTCATTTTTAATACAGGTAAAATAGTTAGTAGGCTGTTATGTAGATGCGTGTGTGTGTGTCTCTGTGTGTATGTGTGTGTGTGTGTATACGTATATGTATATTTACATGTATGTAGGCAGATGAATGTAAGGAGATAGATATACAGATGGATAGGTACATAGGTAATATGAACAGACAAGCACACATACACACACATACAGAAATGAAAACTGAAACACATGACCATATACACACACACTTCACTTCACACAAGGACACATATGGAGACACATCCACACACATATGGATATACACATCCCTGCATACAGATACTACATAGTCACAAAAACCTATACACAGACACAGACACACTCAGACATGCACACACACACACATAAAAACACACAAACACATGAATATGCAGAATACATACATGCAAACGTACACACATACATATATGCATGAGCACACACACATATATACATGCATACACACATACATGCATACATACATACATACATACATACATACATACATACATGCATGCATGCATGCATGCATACATACATACATACATACATACATATATACATACATGTGTATGCGCGCACACACTGACCCACACACATGCGCGCAAACAAAAAGAACGCAGCTCGGATAACGGACAGAGTCAACGACTATTGAAAAGGTTGCAAGACGCAACAAAAATTTTAGAAAAAAATATATAAAGTAAATGAGTGGAAACTTTACCGGTGAGTGTGTTAAATAATAAGGCACTAAAGGAGAATGACTCTCCACAGACACAACAAAATATGTAATAGATATTTTCATTTTAAATTGTCGCAGACTAATGTCGCTGTGCTGTTAAACACATAGTATTCCATCGGACGAATCTTCGTAACAATGGCCCTGCCGGTACCGGTTGACACCCTCCTTCCAGCTTTTCTTTCTTCTTCTTCTTCGTCGCCCTCGTCTTCTCCTTTTCTTCTTTTCCTTTTCTTCTTCTTTTCCTTCTTCCTTTGTTTCTTCTACTTCTTCCTTTCCTTCTCCTCCGGATCCTTCTCTTTCACCTTCTTCTATTAATTTTCTTCCCCTTCTTCCCTTTCTCCCTCCTATTTTTATACGTATCCACCCTCTTGATTCCTTCACCACCACATAATTTCTTCC
Organism: Octopus bimaculoides; assembly: GCF_001194135.2. Lineage (NCBI taxonomy): Eukaryota > Metazoa > Mollusca > Cephalopoda > Octopoda > Octopodidae > Octopus > Octopus bimaculoides. The sequence goes on along the minus strand of NC_068982.1, from coordinate 93,987,249 downwards.
CTACAGACCCATCCCGCATACACACTTTTAATTTTTTTCCTTTTTATTTCCTTCCGATACTTTCATAACAACAAGGTCTGAAGGACGCACACTGTAATAGCATGACTTTGATGCAAGTCTGAGGAAGTGTCTCTCCAATGCCCAAAACTGCATATATTACGTATTTTTTATTTTAGAATTTTCACGTAAACTGGCGTTGCAAATGGAGATGGTATCACGTGTAACTTATAATTAAAGATGTGTTAAAGAATTTTCTTTGTCTTCTTTCCATTGGCATATATATATATAACTACATTGTCCAATGTGTCCTTCCTCGACTGGGGAATTTACATAACATAGCTTCTTCTGTAATTCAGTCGCTTCTTACTAGCCATTGCATCATCTATCTCACCAGTCATGGGCACTGTTCCTCTTCCGATGTTTAAACTCAGAACACCGAATGAAGATCTAAAATAAAATTTTAATTTGTCTTTCAACTATTTCAAATTTCATGTTTGAATCTATATTAATTTCTCTTTGCAAAAATTGTAATATTGCTCCTATCGGAGCGGGGGAGGCAGTGCTGTAGGTAGAACGAAAGGCCAGTAGATTAAACTCAAGACAGGATTTATTTCCGTATTTTTGTTATGAGCATAAATTCTGCCAGTTTTGGAGTTTGGTGTTTATCTCTAAGAGATCAATATAATAAGTAGTAGAGTTGTACTTGGTTCAGTTCTATAGAAAACACACATCTCCTGTAAATTTGTCTCTTGATGGCAATATGAGAAACCAATATTTAGAGATATTGAGAGAAAATGTTTGTTGGAAAACTACTGTAAAGTAGTGTAGCGAAATTTCCCGATGTGTTATTAACCCAAGAGACAATATTGGCAGAGATCAATAATAGGACAATATGAACGATCGCTAAGTTGCTAAGAAATCTGTTCGATACCTGAACGCTTTTAAATAGAAGATCTAGAAAACCAAGTGCTAACAAAATAAATACAAATCTTTATATTTATCAAGAATCACGGGTTAAAATCTATTTTAACAGAAGCGATTAGGGTATTGTTTGCTGTGCATTGTATTCAATTCCTTATTGTATATATCCCATAGAATCTATTCGTAATTAGATGGCCCAAAGGATAGCTGACGTTCACCTCGTCATCTGACGGAATCAAAGCTAGGATTGTCACTTTTCTGCTCTGTTTTGAAATAAATACAAAGGAACTTTAGTTATTAACTGAACATTGCCTTTCCTAATATTATTACTAAAACAGTTGTCTAACACATTCGCTTACACACATGCATAACATATGCAATCTAAGATTATAGTATATACATACATCCTCTAATTGTTTATAGTTTGTACTTATATTTACTTTGTACATTAAACATGTGTATATTTGTGTATGTATGTGTGTTTTTGCATGCATGCACACACACACACACACACACACACACACACATGCACACATGCACACACACATATATCTATGTCGCCATGATTGACCACTAACTCCAAAAGTTTTTTTTTTATTCTATCTCTGCTTATTTTCTCGTGTTTCTTTCTCTTGAAGAGCGTAGGCTCGAAACGTAAAAGACTTTCTCACCTTCCCGAGCGTCAAACTAATACATCTACTTGTTGTTTATACACCTGTCTTTTGTTTTTCTGTTCTTCTGTAAATTTGAACTATATATATATAATTTTTAAACAAGAATGTTGTTGATAGTGTCTTCGAAGTTTAAACCATCGTCAGATTAATGTATAATTGATTTTATTACAACTAAATATAAAACAAGCATTGACACAATATAGATAGATAGATAGATAGATAGATAGATAGATAGATAGATAGATAGATAGATATTGCTTCAAACATTTTAAAATCTGTTTTCTATTTGTTTTTTTCACTCCCGTCTTCCGACTTCGTCACTGATTTCATATTATACCTCCGGCGAATCAACTTGGGATTCCTTAACGACATTGTAACCTTCATATAATTAAGATATCTTCGGCTTGATGGGTAGCTAGCGGAGTACCCCTCGTTCAGTAACTATTACTTCCGAGGATCTGCTAGCTAGGAAACATATGTAGCCTGGATTTGACCTGCTCCACTCCCTCAATTTAGATGTGTGTGTGTGTGTGTGTGTGCGCGCGCGCGCGCGAGCGAGCGTGTATGAATGTATGTGTGTGTGTGTGTGTGTGTGTGTGTGTGTGTGTGTGTGTGTGTGTGTGTGTGTGTGTGTGTGTGTGTGTGTGTGTGCGCGTATGTATGTATAAGTAAAAGTGAACTATGAAAAATAGAGCTACCAGTAGCATGTACATGAACAACATAGACACATACAGCTATGCCAATAATATACAGCATAAATTATTGATTTATCAAAAGCATTCTTCCTCTGCGTTACAATTACAACTGACAATCGACGCCAGTTTCAGATGAACAGGGGAGATAATCTCAATAATCAAGAATTTACCAAAGCTAACCGGCATATCAGCGATGCAGAATTCAGGAAAGAAATACCCATATTTATCCTTGTGAAGACGGTTGAAAACTTGGCTATTCTGGGGGTATTTATAAAAACTTAAGATCGACATCAGTTCATGATTCACGATAGCGTTGCTAATGTTTTTTTGTTTTTTTTTAGCCCTGTTGACCATTGAGTTCCTTAAACAAAATTCTCAGTGGTTTGTCTATTGCACATTGGACAGAATTCCTCAGTTGTTCTGCCAGCTGTATATCATTCAATGAGATTCAATGGAGAATTATCTTAGTCTACGTGTTTATTCCTGGAAAACTGAAGTACAGTACATCATTATCCAAGAAACCCTTACTAAAATGATCGCTAACCGTTAGCTAGATTCCAAAATAGCTAAAATGAACACTTATTTCGAGTTGGCAGTTCATTACTTTTCCATCGGTGTTGTTCGTTGTTAACATTAGTCTCCACGTTTGCATCTTCCATCTCTATGACACAGTAAACGGTGAGTGTCAAACTTTCGAACTCATTATGATAGTGATAATAACCTTCCTTTATCTTGATGCTCATAGTAATTGATGGCTGTTGGATTTGTTTCGCCAGCTAATCTCCTGGATGCTTTTTCTCTAATGAAGGCGAATTTGTCAAATGTGAATGCTGCTATTTCTAAAATACGACGCAGAAGTCCATTATTCAATCTTCTACATGGATTTGTACAATATAACCGTCCATGAGAGGAATTGCACAAATAATCATATAGAAACCTGACAGATATTTTGGTTCCCACTCTGGATCACATTCAAATGTTTATTCTGCGTAAGACTATAGATAAACAACAGTGCCTGGTTCACGACTATTCTAGATAATTTTGGATAAAAAGGGAAAACCCGTGAATCTATGCTACCTGAATAGAAACTCCGGCTAGATCAACTGGTGGTAGAGAACTTAAATTGAAAGACTAGAAAACCCATAAAACCCAAATATATCACTAATTGTGCATCCCGGAGTATCTTGAAACTGTGATGCTTCTGTTATGTCAAAGAACATTAAAAATTCTATTGCCTCAAAATGAATTCAGATGTTTATGCTGGACTATGCAGATGCAGACATTTTCGACTACCTTCAAACTATAGTTATATAAATTTGTATATAAATGAACTTATTATCTTTGTGAACATTATTACATTTCCTTGTTTAAAAAAAACGATTGCCTGAAAATAAATTGAAAATACATTTCTTTTAAAAACGAAATTTGCTCTAATTTTCAAATATCACACATCTGGTTAAAATATTCATTCATTATTTAGTTTTGATATATTTCTACGCTTTTTTTTACGAACGTCTTCTAATTTGTCTGGCGAGTAATATGTTTTTAATCAATGTACTGCAGTTATACAATAAATATAACCTGGCTATCGGCAACACTCTTTCGTAAAAAAACGCACTACAAAGGGTGGTAGACGTACTCACGTTCAAAGGGTGGTAGACGTACGCACTGGTATATTATTATCACTAGAAAGTGTGATCTACTGAATATGAAAATAGTGAAAGTCACGAAGGAAGTTGAGTGCTGAACTGATCATCAATTAGTTAGAGCCAAGCTTAGGCTTAAAGTGCACTCTAAGTTTCAGCACAAAGCGCTTACATGCAAAATGTTTGATATGGGGTAATTCCAGTGAAAGGAAACTCATCATTTGTTGATATCAGTCATTGATAATCTCGAACCTTTAAAATAAGTGAATATTTGGGAAGATTTTTGCGCATTAGAAAACAGAAATAGCAAGACCGCTTCGATGAGAATGCTAAAGAGATTCGCACCCTACTGGAGAAAAAAAAATACATGAAAGAACACTTCTTCCAAATTTATATTTAATCGATAAGGAGAAAGCAGCAGATACATTAGGGAAAATGCAAAGTGAAGTCCAACGACCTTTGCGAAGCATCCAGAATGACTGGTGGGAAGATGAGGCACAGGTCCTTAAAATGCATCAGATGCTAGAAATTCTAAGACAATGTACCAAATACTGAAAGAAGTCTATGGTCCTCAAGAATAATCTTTTGCTCTTGTTTAGGCCAAAGAAGGAAATAAGATTTTAAGCAACCAAATATAATAAAAGAGAAAACATTACAGTGTACTGTTGACCAGGATAATAGAGACTGATGAACTTGTGTTAGATGATATCGAGCAGCTGCCATTTAAGGAATGCCTAGATAAAGCTCCAAATTAAGAAGTCACCCAAGCCATACCATAAATGAACAATGGAGAAATCATCAGGCATCGATAGAATAGCTCCAGAGGTACTAAAATGTGAGGGAGATAAGCTGAAAAATATGCTTTACAATGGAAAATATGCTATACAAGCGAAATTTGGTTTTAGAGCAACTCGATATTTTCTGCATAACAATCCAGGAAAAGTGTATTGAGCAGAATCTTCACTTGAATCAATGCTTTGTTGATTTTATCAAGTCATTTGACAGTCAACAGGTGAATGTTAGGGAATGTGTTAAAGAAATTTGGTTGTTATAATACGTTTACAGAACTGATACAATCTTTGCATGACAAAATAAAAGCTAGAGTGTACTTTCAGGATAATTTATCTGAGCCTTTCCTGCTGGAGGTGGAGTAAAACAAGGAGACATTCTTGCGTCAACGTTATTTGTTCTTTACAAAGCAGCAATATTCATGGTAGCATTCAAAGCTAACACTAGGGGAATCTATATCAGATTCAGAACCACAAGATTGTTGAACATCAGGAAATTTATTGAAGGTACTAAAGTTTTGTGAGGAATTATGATATGCTGATGATTGTGATTTAGTATCTCACACAGAAGAGGAACTGCAGGATATGATTACAGTTTTTAATGCACCATGCAAAGCCTTTGGCTTGGAAATGAATTTGAAGAAAGCAGAAGTTATGAGGAAAGAAGGATCAAGGAGAAATTCCCAGATGTCGTACTCGAAGACGAGTTGACAACTAATATTGTATGTATGTATGTATATATGTATGTATGTATGTATGTATGTATGTATGTATGTATGTATGTATGTATGTATGTATGAAAGGTGGTGAGTTGGTAGCAACATCAGAGCATCGGATAAACTAACTCAAGGCATTTCTTCCGATTCTCTATTTCTGGGAGACAGTGTAAGACTGTCTCCCAGTCAAGATCAGTTTTGCTATTCATCTGGTTTTCGGTCGCTAAAAGAATCCAATCGAAAACAGTGAATTGACAGAATTGTTAAAGAGTTTGACAAGCTTCTTTGCGGTATATGTTTCCGTTCTCTGTGTTTTGGTAGCAGCAGCTGCGAAGCAATTAGTTCCTCGTTGTATCAACGTTTCCTTTCCTTCAGAAAACATCGATTATGCAGAGAGAGAAGACTTGCATGTATGGTCAACAGATAATGTCCCATGAAACACTTGTACAAGTATGAACGTTAGTACGGATGGTTACGCCTAATCCACAGATGTGAATGAATTAATAAATGAATTAATGAAAGAGAAGAGAGGAAGGATGTGCACACATGTATTTATGCACGCATAGGTCGCATTACATAAACACATATATATAAAATATATGCAAGTGTGCGTGTGTGTGTGTATATATATATATTTAGATATGGGAGTAAATGTAAGGATAAACAAGTTAGGCAAGTCGATATACAAAAAAAAATGTTATTTGTATTTAATACAAAATATGTACATGTGTTTACATATAAAAAGGGCCGACTTACACAGAATAGAAATAATATCAGGACTTAAAAGAGTTGAAAAAGAGTTTTACGAGTGCAACAGCTGTTTCTGGGGGCTTGGTGGTCCAAAATAATGTTTGTAGATTGATTCCATCAGTGGATAATACCAGCCCCCGTCTTCATGGAAGCATTTTACGTTTGAGGTGTTGTCAGAAAATAAACATATAATATATAAATATAAATATAAACAATGGATACGGAAGATGGAATATACTGGAAACTTTATTTTTCAATACAGGATGTGTCTAAACGATCGTAGTGATAATTTGAAGTTTCCAGAATATTCTATCTCCCGTGACCATTGTTTATATTATACTCAACGTACACTGAGGATCCCCTAATGTAGATCCAGTGACGATTGTGCAATTACCGTGGATAACGCAGGTAGCCATAAGCAGTGAACGTGTTTAATCGGCATACTACTTGGGACATACCCAACATGTAAATTTTGAACTTTAAATTTAAACTGTAATTTTAACATATATATATATATATATATATATATATATATATATATATATATCAATTCCTGGACCGGGCAGGGCGTTGTGTTCTTGAGAAAAACACTTCATCTCATGGTGCTCTCTCTGCGATCACTCCGGCACCTGACGCGTGGCTCACGGTGTACCTGTTCAGACAACGTCGGTTTGATGGAGAGAGTGAGCTAATGAGCGGCAAGAACATTTGATCACTATAAACAACTCATTTTTGCAGGTAGTTCATGCGTCGTCTTGCAGATTTGTATGTTTTGCGTTATGTATGTATTTTCATGCCTATAGTTACATATCTAGACATGCTCATATATATTTAGAAGCTAAACTTCTGGAAAGTTTTACAGAATTTTACAGTTCCAGGGATGGACTGGATCTGTAGTCTTCAAATTAGCTTTTTCCTTTTGAGAAGCCTAATTTCTCAAGATTGGTATTTAGGCAGTGTGTTATATATCCCAGGGCCCCAACAATTACAGGTATAAACGCGAACTTGTAATCTGGATAGAGTAACTGCAGATTTCTCAATAGTTCAACGTAGGTATTCATTGTTAACATCCGGTGGACAGCTAATTTCCACACCTGTACATAGTTTCTCTTCTCTTATGTATGTATGTATGTATGTATGTATGTATGTATGTATGCATGCATGCATGGATGGATGGATGGATGGATGGA
>NC_068982.1:93979400-93979859 GCF_001194135.2 Octopus bimaculoides | reverse complement strand
ATGTATGTATGTATGTATGTATGTATGCATGCATGCATGGATGGATGGATGGATGGATGGATGGATGGATGGATGGATGGATGGATGGATAAGCGTGTGTGTGTGTGTGTGTGTTTGATGTTGGTGGCTGTTCACTTGTGACCTAGGAAAACCATCAATGACTATTGCTCATACAAAATGCCAACTTTGTCTGTGCATGAGATTATGGTACCAGCAGTCGGCTTCATCCGAGCACGCATCCGCGGTTCCATGCTCGCCGCGGTGTCTTCTCACTTGACTGAACATCATGTATTTGCCTCGCGGGCGATTGCACGCCCCAGAATTTTAGGTCAATTAAGGCTTTGTACAGACTCTCTTAAACCTATTGATCAGATGAAGATGTCCAGTGCTAACATAGGTTCGAGAATGTGCGAACGCCCAATATATATATATATATATATATATATATATATATATATA